>NW_024756428.1:0-213191 GCF_018991925.1 Homarus americanus | reverse complement strand
ACAGATGTCTACGTCGAATTATATTAATTTTTTTGATAAGAACAATTAAAAGAAGTGTTAATACGGATAAATGAACTTTCACAACACTGTTATGAACTTGAAACATTACACTGGGCAGCATTTGAAAAAAAATTCATGAGGTGCGGGGTTTCTTAGCTGATTCTTTATGTATTTTGCGTGCTGATTCCAAAAATGCCATTCATTTTGCCCAATGAGGTCAGATTTTTATGCTATGGGAATTAGGAAAAAATCGAAATTCTTAAATATGATGTCAAAATTTTTATGCAAAATATATCATAAGAAATGTAACCACAACACATAGGACCAAAATATGTCAACTACATAGATGCCTTTACAGTTAGACATGCATAAATGGCTGTCGCAGAGAATTTCTTTGGTGGTTGGTGTCTGGGGCGTCCCGTTTCAGACACCAACAGTAGTCGGCGAGCATGTTGATATCCCAGCGACTCTGGTACCGCTCCTCCATTACATGGATATCTTGATGGAAGCGTTCTCCTTGTTCCTCACTCACATCACCACAGTTCTCTGGAAAGTAGTCCAAGTGGGAGCTGAGGAAGTGCATCTTGATGGACATGCGTGCACCAAGAACTTTGTAGCTCAGAAGTAGGTCCTCAACAACTCGTTCATACTCTGGACTTCTGTAGTTGCCAAGAAAATTGGAGACAATTATCTTAAAGGCATGCCAGGCTTTCTTCTCATTTACATCCATGCTGCAATCAAACTTGGGATCTTTGAAAAGCTCTCTGATCTGAGGGCCATCAAAAATTCCTGCATTCAGCTTTGCCTCACTGACTTTTGGAAATTTTTCTTTCAGAAAATTGAAAGCCTGGCTTTTTTTGTCCAGTGCCTTTACAAAGTTTTTGAACAGACCGAGCTTGATGTGCAGTGGCGGAAGAAGAATGTTCTGCGGATTCACCAGAGCATGGGCAACAACATTGTGAGAACCTGGAGTAAGTCCACTTCTTGCAGGCCAGTCGCGTTGCATGTAGTGCTGCTTGTCTGCTCGACTATCCCACAGACAGAGGAAACATGCCATGTACCACCAGATGAAAAAGAAATTTAATTGTGAAAATATATATGTAAAAAAATACGGACATATACTCTTTTCCTTTGCGTCACGGCGGACATTCAAATCACCGGCGAGCACGTGGGTGTATTTAAATGCATCGTAAGGGCATTAAAACTGACCGAAATCTTTTCTGTGAGACTTGCCAATGTCTCGGATGATTTTTTTAATGAACGAATATGAGGACCCCATTTTGAGCGAAAAATGCCAATACTTTACCTGAATCTCCGCTTAAAATGCTATAGCACAAAATTCTGACCTAATTGAGCAAAATGGATATCATTTTTTAGATCAGCATGCAAAATACACCCAGAAAAGCTTAATAGTACACAAACCTCAAAAACTATGCAGGGCAGTGTTATTGGAATGTTGACATCACAGCTCCGACTTCGATGACGACTGCTGTCTGTGCTGTGAGCCTCATCTTCAATTAACAATTACTTCTGTTATCATTTAAGGTATGTTTCTTATCTTTAGTCATTCATACAATATTTTTGTCGTAGTAGTAATAAAATTTCAACCATCTGAAACACGAAATACACTTATTTTTTCCGGAATGGGGCAAGCCAAGTGAGCTCACTCTAACTTGAGTTAGCAAGGAAAATATCACAGTTTTGGGCCCAGTAATATAGTTTAGTATAAACGTTAATATTTATTTTCAGCAAGATATTAGCTATGGGGTACGATCTACAGTGTCTTGTGTGTCAGGCAGAAATATGCCGACATAAGTAAGTAGAAGATTTCATTTTCTTTATTCTTTAACTTAAATATTTACTGTCACTAATAAAATAAAGAATAAGTACAGCTTACTATCAATACAAATAATTTGCTCTAAAATTCTGCAGTACTCGGCTACATCAAAGTTTTAATAATACACTCAACACTGCACTCTTTGGTTAAAATAAATCTATTTACTTTTAATTTTTACAAATGATATTTTCATTCATCTAAGTATAACTACATTTTTTAGCTATATTCTAAACAATATCAGAAAACCACACAGCACAGTAGACAGTTTGGGAGTGACAATTAACTAAACTTGGTTGTCACAAAAAAAGCCCATTGGATGCACAATTGATCAACTTGACGTAGTTTGGCTCTTAAGAAGTTTCTATGCAATTTGAAGTGTGTGTACAATGCAAGGCAGGGGCCCCCACTGCACTGACATGAGAGATCAGTTTTAACTTTGCCATCTGTATGATGGTATTCAATCGGCAACACTTACAGATTTCTATAAAAAACATTGGTTAATTGAAAAAATTGTGGATCAGTCATATTTAATATTTTGTTAGGTTAGGTTATGTTAAGTTAGGTAAAGTTTAAATTCGATAAGATTAAGTTAAAGTGAGGTTAGGTTAAGTTAGGTTAATTAAGCTAGGTTATTATTTTTTTTTTAAGTTAAAGATAGGTTAGATCCATATTTTGTGCCAGTTATTCACTGGCATTGGGGGGCAATTATCCTAGAACCAAGCTATACAGCATATAACTCTATATGAAACAGATATTATTCTGCAGAGTTAGTGTACTTTCCATTAGTTGCCTGGCAATACACACTTAGCAAGCCAAATTATTCTGGCAAGATAGCTTCAAACAGGTCTATGCTCAGTTTCTGAAGGGTCACCTCCAACAACTTATCAGAAGCACGAGTCCTCATTACCAGCATATCATAGTAAATTTTAATGCAGATATGACTGTAGCCTAGTACTGTATAAAGCATTTATATTCCTCTGTTTCTTTCAGAACTAAAACCAGAGATATAGGAGAGCAGGTGGTGGTCCTCCAGAAAAACTATCATTAGCTTCAGAAGAAATCGCCACCCAGTGCTCGTGTTATGCGGAAGACTTCTGCAAGAGTACCTGAACTTCCTCACTCCCATGATCCTCTTGTTTTGCCTGTTCCAACCCCAGGGCCATCAACTGTGTCTTCTGCACAATCTACTTTTGTTTTTCGACTTCTAATTTCACCCTCTGTTCCTGCCTCACCAGTCATTATGAGAAAAGACAAGGGGAGTTCCACAAATATAAATTGTACACAATGAAAAGAGAGCATGAGGAGGAACTGAAAGTGAAGGGCATAATATCAGCACATACACTCAAAGAAAAATAAAGTGAAACTGTAATTAGAGTGATTGAAAAGACGCTTGAAAAAATTAATAAATCTTTTGAATTGTTAAATACATGTTTAAGGAAAGCATCAACTGCATATGATGCCATGGCTAAAACTTATGAATGATGGTTGAGTAATAACATAGTCATATGCAATGTTTATGATTTTACTATATACAGGGGTACTGTGATATATCATAAAGTGGTATCTAGATTATAAATTTATTTTCATATGTCTAACACCTTAAAATAACTTTATTTAAAGGAAATAAATCTACATTTCTTTATTTTGCCATTGTTTCATTGGTTACAATTGCTGTCTTAAGTATGGCAGCTAAGATTTTTTTTTTTTTTATAATATACAGGTATGCTGTGATTTTCAATAATTGCAATTCTTTTTACTGTGCTAAAGATTAAAGTTCTTTTGGGGGAAGGTTTATAATACAGGTTGTTATATGCAAAGTAATGAATAAAGGAGAATTTTAGTTTATTAATTTTTATGTATTCATATATAATTTAATTTAAAGAAAATAAGTCTCTGCATTTCTATTTTGTGCTAATATTGTCCAAAGTATGGCAGACACATTTAATCAGGGCCCTGGAGGCCAAATCCTGAACTCTGAGTGTGAAAATTTCTTCTCCGTAATGTCATGGCAGTATGTGATGCACACATAGAGTACAAACCTTGAAATAAAGCCAAGCTATGATGGATATTCAAGTCCATACTTACTCACTCCAATCCATAATCCATCTAATGAAAAGCAGAGGAAATATAACAGATCTCATATTAAAACAAGAACGACAATTGAAAGGACATTTGGTGTGTGGAAGAGGCGATTTGCTGTCTTGCAACATGTAAGATCAAAGCTGTGTACTACCCAAAATATTATAATTGCATGTGCAGTTCTCCATAATATTGCTTTGATTTCTGGACTTCCACTGGACATAGAAGACATGCATTTCGAAGACCCTGACGACCCAGAAGAAATGGTCAGATATGGAAATCATGAAGGTCAAGCACGGAGGGAGTATATAGTGGAGCATTTCTTTTAGTTAATAAAGTACAGTAAGGTTTATTTCATTACTTTGATAATTTGTAAGAATACGGCTTTAGTTAGTTAGGTAACTGCTATGTTCCATTCATTGCTTTAATTGGTGAACGATTCATGTCATTAAATTTTAATGAAACAGTGGTTCTATATTTTTCTTTTTTTTTAAGCATTCATAAGTATGTTGCCTCAAATTGTTTGTTTTTTTACTTCACTGTGGTCTTTAATAATGGAGCATAACTCAATATGTAAGGTAATTCACCTGTGAGGTTTTATGAAGACAACAAAAGGAAAGAAATATACATTTATTTTTTTTATAAATGTGTAAAAATTAAGAAAATAAACTATAATTTTTCTATACATAGTTCTGCATTTCCTGAAATTCACAGCTTATATTATAGATATATAAAAATAAATCTTAACTGCCATACTTTGGACAATATTTGTAACTGACAAGAAAATATTTCTATCTTGGGCACAAAAAGAAATGGTTCACTCCTTCTCTACAGCTATTTATATCAATGCATAAAATTTAATAAAAGAAACATATCCTCTATACAGTACTTTGCAAAGTATAACATATTTTATAAATACCTGTATACACCAAACAAAACTTTATTCTTTATCACAGGAAATAAATTCAATTTTTGAAAATCACAGCCTTTATGTATATTATCAATATTCACCCCCCACAAATAATTACCTGCCATACTTATGACAGCTTTTGTAAGCAAAAAAACCTTTGTCAAAATAAACACATGTAGGCTATGTTTATTTCCTTCAAATAAAATTAGTTGAATATGTAAGAAATAGAACGAATAAGTTTTACTTTAGATGCCAATTTCTGAAATATTACAACATCATTCATATGTTTTAGCCATGGCATCATATACAGCTCCTGCTTTCCTTAAAACACTATCTAACAAATCCAAAGAATTATTCAATTTTTCATGTGTCTTTTCAATCCATGCAATTGCAGTTTGTTGTAGTTTTTGTGTTAACATCATTTCTATTTTCAGTTTCATTTCCTCCTCATGCTCCCTATTCAATCTGTACAACTTAGATTTATGTAACTCTTCTTGTCTTTTATCACACATTTCATAGACACTTGTCACCCTCCTAGTTCGCCTTGGTTTGCTCCTTGGCCGAGAACCAGATGCCCTGGACACTGAATAAAGGTGTTGGTTGAAAGCATGAGCAGGAGGGGGTGAGGCAATATCACTCGATAGTGAGTCAGGGGCATTGACTGCCGAGGCAGGAGCAATGTTTGGTGAGGCAGGAGCAATGACTGGTGAGGCAGGAACATTGACTTGTGAGACAGGAACAGAAGGTGATAATAGAGGTCGATAAACAGTAGATGAAACTTCAGTAAATTGTGCAGAAGACACAGATGATGGCCCTGGGGTTGGACCAGGTAAAACAAGTGGATCATAGGACTGAGTAAGTGAAGCAGAAGGTACACTTGCAGAAGTCTTCCGCATGCCACGAGCACTGGGTTGCTCGAGCCCCTCGGCAAATGCTGAAACAGTAAACTGTGTCAGTACACGTGTATAAGGTAAAGGTAAAAGTGACGTAAGAAAAATAACAGATAAAACATTTAGCTGTCAGCCACTGTTCCCGTTTGATTTTTCGATAGCAAAAGGAGATTGAGCAATGGGAGTCATGAATGCACGCAACTGTATAAATCGATCACTTTTCTGTAATATTCTCACCTAGCTGCACATTTTCTAAGTTATTATTTGCTTCATGTACTGGTTTACTGAAGGTCTCGTAAATGTTATCAGCCATTGACAATTCTGCCCCCATCAGTGATGATGCCAAGACCATTTCTTCTTAAGCTTACGATATTTTGAGTGGTGGACCACCACCTGTCTTTGCTAGAATTTTTCTTTGCTGTATGTCTCGGCTTTTAGTTCTGAAAGAAACATAACAAAATAAATACTGTATACAGTACAAAAATAAATAATTATAGCAACAGCATAGGCTTTTATCATGCTTTCCAGGCACCTAATGTAAAGCACACCAAATCTGCAGAATAATACCTGTTTCATATAGAGTTATATGCTGTATAGCTTCGTTCTATGACAATGGCCACCCATTGTCAGTGAATAAATGGCACAAAACATGGAAATAACCTAACATTAATTTAAAATAACCTTACCTAGCTTAATTGTAACCTAACCTAACTTATTTTTTACTTAACCTAACTTTATTTTAACCTAACCTAACTTTAACTAAACTTAAGTTAATTTAACCTAATTGTAACGTAATCTAACTTAACCTCATCTAACCTAACTTTAATTTGACATAACCTAACGCTAATTTAACCTACCTAACCAAATATTAGATATGACTGTTCCACTATTTTTTTTCACTTATCCATAACTTTTTATCAATTTTTTGCATTTACTGATTTGTAGTGTTAACAAAAATGCTGTAGTTGTCATCCTTTGTATAAAATTATTACTAAAAATAAAACATGTCAATAAAGTATTAATTCTTAGTGTCCCATGTTGTCTTCAATTTATTCACTGGCAATTAAAGATGACAAACAAGAGAACCTAACACAGTATGGCTGAAGCACCTTTTTACTGGTGTATCCTCCATACCAGTTCCTTCATTATGAATTTAATTTGTGTTTCAGATATCATACACAATTTTAACCTAGCACTCTTAGGAGTAAAAATAAATCAATGGCTAACACTTGCACATATAAAATATATGGTCAATACTACTCAGACACCCGCATGGAATAGCATATAGGCATACATAACTTATAAAAGTAGACATAAAAACACTTATTTTGATATATAACTGAACGTGATCATAAAATTATATGAAGGAAGTGGTGGTTACTAGTGTTCCCTGAGGAATGCAGTGATGGGTAGGGAAACACCGTGTAACACTGAGTCCGTTTATTATGGATGAGAGAAATACAAGTGGTGACTCGCGTGTGCCATGCACGGCTCACACAGTCAGACTGAGGCTGCCTTGCCATATGGCGGTTGCCAACTCGGCTTTTCAAATGTCGCTAGGCTGGTACCTAAAAGTAGCTAAATGTCGCTAAATCTTCCATGGGAAGTCGCTAGCTATTATTCCCCCCCTTCAGTAATTTGATGCAAATTATATTTTCATAATGCCGACTATAATGGACGGAGTATAAATAAAATGCATTATGTAAAAATAAAAATATTATTTTTTTTAAAGTTTAATGTGCACACTTACCTATTATTCAATAGTAATTGCATCCCTGTCCTCTTCGTAGTCGTCGGCAGTGTGAACAACTGTAGAGCTGGAAGCATGTGAAGTGCTTGGTTCAGGTTCTCTTGTAACTGTATGCCTCCACAGTCCCTATCTTTCTTAAAATATCACTAGGAAGTTCATAACTTGCACAACAGGTGTTCTGTCTTTTTAACCCATACTTTATTGTAAGAATTGCCTTTAATGTCGATAGTTTCATTTTGTTGCACAATTTTTATTTCACAAAGTTCATATTACTAAATGTGCGCTCTACATCTGCGTTTGAATGCGGAAGAGATAAGGCAGCGAGTGCAATTTCAGCCAGATCATGGTAAGGGTTTTCACCTGTCGCATCTCTGTAATTTGCCACTTCTGACCACAATTTTAGGGTGTTAGATGTTTCTGTCCAGATTGTGTGATGCAGTTTTTTCCACTGGAAATCAATCTTGGTAAGGGTGCTGGAATCTTCTGTAAATAAGTGTGCCAAACCAAGTATATCTGATTTAATAGGCTTCAAGCATTCATCGGCACTCAGAAAAGAAATAGACTGCAGCACACGAATGTTGTCAGGTAAGCGTTGACGAAGTTGTTTTATGAGTTCAACCCGTTCAAATGCATTGTCCCTGTAACCCCGTTGCTATATATTATGGCTCGAAATTAGGAAAACCGAGTTTTCATGGACAGTCCAAAAGTATCCAGAAAGTCGCTAGATTTCTGTGGATATCTCTAGATTTGCGACAAGTCGCAAATCGCTCTAAAATGTCGCTAGAAAAAAACAAAAAGCTCTAGATCTAGCTACAAAGTCGCTAAGTTGGTAACTCTGTATGGCAGCCTCGGGGCAATGCTGCCACATAACGTGCAGTGTTGCCACGTGATGATATATATAAATGCTACTCGGCACAGTAGCTTATATACAGGGTTGCTACTCGGCACAGTAGCTTATATACATAACCTACAGGAAGGGAAATTGGGGAGGCGAGATGGGAGCTTTCCTTCTGTCTACTTCGGTAGGAGGTGGGACTCCTCACATGACACGTCACTTAAATACTGTAATCCTAATCAATTTAGTAACCTACTGGCAAAAAAACATATTTCTTAAATACTAAACTTAGAAATAAACATATACTTACTTCCATTTTCTGTGCTCGTAACTTCTCTTGAGCTGCTTGGCTGAGCGAGGGATTTGGTCTGGGTAGCTGGCGTTGAATGAAGCAGTAATTTCATCCCAGGCCTTTCTTTTCCTATAATTTATGGTGTTGCTTGTAGACCTGTCCTCAATGATTGGCCTTTGCTCAATATGGCGCAAAAGTGCCATGCGTTGGGTTTCAGACAGAGCTGCAGAACGTTCTCTTACTACCTCCATGTTTGATAACACGCACGCAAACATTGGTGCCAAGTACTCAGATGAAAAAATTATCTATTTTGTTTCGAACAGATAATAAAGTTCAATTTTATAAAAAAGAATATATTTTACAATATATTATTGTGCCGGTATAAAATAACAACTAAATATCTCTCTAAATCGTCTTTCTAATTATGTGAAATAATACATTTGGCACACGTGCATGGCCAAAAAAAAATTTTGCCATCCGACACGAGCTGCCGTGTTTACACGCTCATGTAAGTGTCTAGGAATATGGCACTCAGCGTTGGGTGGTTGCATCCCAACACACGATCATCGAGATGATGATCGTGATCATCATTATCGTCGTAATGACTATCAATACGGCCCTAAGTCCTAAGTAACTAAAAACGTGACTAATAAGATATGAAAATGCAATATTATATGATCACAATTTAGCCTAATATATTATGAATGCTGTTATAATATCTCAAGTGTGTTACAAACTTGGGTGCTCAAATATTATATGCCACCCTGTCTCTGGCAAAGAAGAGACTACAGTAAGTAAAAATGGTTGCTCAAGACAAATACTAGAAATTAAACAGGCATTTCACATTATCTGCTTGACAGTTACACATCTCGGTGCATGCCATGTTATTCTTTCTGCATGAACATGACAATGATCCACATTTGCTGACGCCACATCCACACTTAACAAGCTCTTTGATAGCTTTTGGAGCTGGTGGCAAGTCTGATATTACTGGTATGAAACAGTTATTTTCAATCTTCCAGCCATGCTTCAATGGAGAAAGCATTTCATTGTCTGCATCACAAGTCCACAGAGTGGGCTTCATACCTTGCTCTCTCAATATAGGATACTTTAGAGCTGCTGAAATCAGTGGTAGTGTAGTGGACGTCTCCCCTACAACTGCGTAGCCGCATGCCACCTGCTACATCTTCCCTAGCAACCAAACGAGCGGCCCAGGGGGGGGCGTCACCAGATGCCACAGTATCCTAGCAACCAGCCACGTCTTCCCTAGCAACGGAGTCGAGAAACCGGCGAGTTCTCACGGCTGCTGTGTATATAAGCTCTGTCTCTCCATTAAGATTCATTCTGGCCTCGGTTCCTGAACACGCAACACCTCCTCCTTCGCCGCTGCCTGGCGGCCCTCGCTTCTCCTCCGCCTGCCTGGCGAGCATGGCGACCCACCAACTGTCCTTCTCTGAGCGTCCTCACCAACCAGCTCTCTTATTCTGCTCTCGGTTCCTGAACACGCAAAACCTCCTCCAAGCAAGCTCCTCGCTGTCCCGTTCTCATTCAACCTGGAGGCCAGCAACAGGCAACATCTTCTCTAACGAAGCTCCTGCACATCTACCTCCTTCAACACGCTACTCACCGAACGTGTCTACTGAGCAGCTCCTCACCACACGGCATCTCCAGCACCAGACTGTCTACCATATAACTTATATTATATAAGAAAACCACCACCTTAGAGTTTCCATCCATCCTGAGTGCTAGACAACATAATATCACGAAACCCTACAGTAGTTTTTCAACCTCTGCCTGCGTTTTCTTGAAGAGATGCCATCTAAGTTTTGACAGTTCAGTGAAAGTCATTCGTGGACAGAGAGCTTACATACAAATTCCTCTAGACCAAGGGGGGGGGGGGGATTTGGTCTACTCAGCATCTTGAATGCATTTAGGACTTTTGTGTTAGATTTCATCAAAGTGCTCCGACATGTTTTCTTTCCTTTGCCAGCAAATTTTCCTGCGCAGTCAGATGCTGTGAAGATATGAAAGCCTGGAAGGCATGGCTCTCTGCAATGTCTGGCCCAGTAACATCATATATGGATTTGGAGGAAACAATATGTCGTCGCTCACCAATTCCTGTTATGCCTAGAACAAACATATCAGCGTCTGGTGACATATGTTCGGTGCTGCCTTTCTCTGTTGCTTACATGCCATGAATGTTGAGCAGAGCATCTGCTTCTTCATGATTATTTTTCAACTGTTCAACATTTTCACCATTTAACTTAACACCATTCTTTGTTGATAGCACAAATGAGGTTTTGCTTGAGTGGAACAGAAGCACTGCTTTGTTTCCTAGATAGGTGGTCAATGATGGTTTTGTCTTGGCGTTGCTGAGTAACTTCTTGAGAGACTTTAAGCTGTGTTGAATCTTTGATTTCATAGCTGTATGCATTTGCTTCCTTGCCACAGCGTCGGTTTCTTGTTCATTGTTTTAGCGAGTGGCCTACGTCATAACGATCAAAGACAAGGTGCAAAGCATTATAACTTTTTACCCTAGCTGATAATGTTTTGATGAAGTGGTCTGCAAACTCTGCACATTTTTTGATAGACAAAGTTGGCAGTTCGTGAACTATTACCATGCCAACGATGAGAGTCCTATGACATGGTTTCTGTTGTGGATTTACGATGCTTTGAACATTAGTAGACTTTCACTTTTTGGAGCAGCTTCAAAGAAACCCATGAGCTTGCTTTTGCCTTGCCAAACAAGGACAGACCCATCTAAGGAGAAGAGAGATTTGGCAGACAAGTGAATTTAGACTTGCCCAATCACTTTTTGCAGAGTGATTTCATCACGGGATCTTGCGATGATTAGCAGTCTAGCAAACAAAGGTCTGTCCTGCTTAAGTTCTATAACTTGTGTAGGTAATTTGATGGCTGAAGTCTTGTTTGGTGCTTTCCATGACAAGAGATTAACATTGGACTTCTTTTCCCAGATGCTTACTGGACCAACAATGCGTTGCTTGACAAAATTTTCATAACTTTGTCTTCCAACTTCATATGCACATAGAATGTCATGCTTGATATTGTCTGGCAATATAGCTCCAGTTACCATGTTTAAAAGTGCATCATTTACCTGAAAAAAAAATGGATTACAATCAGCAATAACAATGTGCATCTTCTGTACATCAGCATATTCACGGCTGACTATAGCTTAAGATAGCTCATGGTGCTTTGTTCTTGAGTAATCTTTATGATTTTGTTTTTCTATGTAGTTAACTTAATTTGAAAACCTAAATGGTAGCATTTGATTTTTGATCACCTTAGACACTCAGTGGGTCATGCCTCTCGAGCGATTTTTTTCCTTGCTTACTTCTGTGGACAAATACTACTTTAAATCACATAAAAAAATGACATTGTATATTTTCTTAATCTACAGGTTCCAAGGTTTAAAATGGTATATGGTGTCAAAAATTAACATTAAATTTTTACGGTACTACATCTTACTACATAAGCCCTACGGGCCTACACTATAACATTCAATACCATAATATCCTGACCACGGGGGTTAGTTATGCAGACCCTTTGTAAACTCTACTCTGCAATTCTTTTGCGTTACCGTCCACAGGATGAGCATGGGGTGCACAATAACTAGTCGCTGTAAATGGCAAAATTAAATGTACAAAATTTTCAGTGTGAGGTATCTGACGCAGATGAGGGAGGTAGGCTCGAGGTAGAGACATAGGAGGTAGTGGGTCATGAAAGGGTCCGGTGAGAGCATGAATAGGAGTCATGAACTTCAGAGCATCAGGCACATTTCTTTAGAGCAGAGCAGTAGCGGGATATATGACCGATTCCCCAGCACTTGAGGCTGTTCGGTCTTCATTTTGCGCGTTTTGAATTTTGACTTTGCGTAGCGGTAAAAGGCCTTTGGGTTTGACTTGAAATCATTTACAATCTGCCTTTGAAACTCTTTTTCAACCCTTCTACACTCTGACTTTCCTTGGTTCCTGGATCTAACATACATCCTCCTGTCCTGCTCATCATTTGTCCTAACCCACGTCTCGAAATCCTGATTTTTGTTATTAACTTTGCCGAACGCCGCAGGGCTCGTGTGTAGTGGTCTCCTTGTATTCCTGGAGGTACTGGATTTGGTCGTGGGCATATATTTTCTATCGAGTGGTTAACTTTACTGGCTATGATATTCAGCGTAGTATCTGCGTTCTTATTTCTTAGTAAGTCAGGGCAGTGTATACTGTACTCATCTCCCCCCTCGTCCCGTCTTAATTTCTTTTGTAATATTTGAACCTGGATTTGGTTTTGTCATGAACCAAGTAAGAGTTAAATCTGAAGGGCAACGTTACGTGGTGACTGGTGTCAATGGCGGATAGGTGTTCCAGATTTGCCACCATGCCCTCCTCGTTGATTATGAAGAGGTGCAGCGGTTTGGGTGTTTGCTCCCCTCTGTAGTGAGTCGGATCTTTACCATGCTCGAATTGAAAATGGTCTCTCAGAGTTTCTACGAAAAGATAGGCTGGACTATTTAGGTCGTCTGGCGTAGATTCATTTCTCCAGTCGATGTCGCCATCATTAAAGTCCCCCATGCCACGGAGGTGGCTAGGGTTTAGCGCCGGTACATTGTAAATTAAAGCTCTTAAGTTCCTCTGATTTAATACACTATAGTTTGGGGATCTGTAGATACATCCCACAATGAGTAAGTCGCTCCCCCTCAGTTTAATTTTACACCACTTTGATTCTTCGAAACATCCTTTCCCTGCACCCTCACCTGGCTCGTTCTAAGGTCTTGCCTAGCATAGATAACCACATTCCTCCGGTTCGATTCTCCTGTTTTTGTACAACAGTTCTACAACACCTTCTGTTACGACCTTAGTGTAGATCGTTACACAAACACAAATTACTTAAGTCATTAAAATATATAATTTTATTATTATATTCTTATTCCCAAGTTCTCCCAACAAAGGTCAAGTTAACAGGTCAAAACCTAAACAAGTCAATAAAAAATATGACAATTTATTAACTTATTTCCCACCACCACACATGTACAACCACTAAAAAATTATTCGGTACCCCTGTCATGGGTGTACGTGATACTTGTACACACACACACACACACATGTATGCATGCACCATACATACATGTACACCAACTAAAAATTATTCGGCACCCTTACGGCGTGATACAATATGACAGGAGTGCCGAATAATTTATTAGTGGGTGTACATAAAATAAAATAATTAACAATAATAATATGACAAGATGTTTGGAAGTGGCTGCATAAGTACTGAAGGTCCTACAATATCACACAAAATCAATATCAAGCAAAACAAATCACAATAGTCAAATGCCAACTCACAAAACACCAGAGAGAGGGTATACTTCTTTACCTAAAGACAGCTGTGTCTACACCGACTAGAGTGTACCAGTAGGTCACCGACGTCACCTCTCTACCGCCAAATACTGACGTACTATATCCTGATTGGCCAAAACATAAACTTTATCTAAATTACCTATTGACATTAGTTCCACTTAACTAAGCTATATACAAACCTAATACAATAAAATATAATATACTTAAACATGATATATTAACTACACAAAGTAATAAACAAAGTTAATACTTAAATCATGAATCATTCAGTGTGGAATAGTAATGAGCGAAACTGCTCGAGCTAAACACACACCATCCGAACCAACGCATTTCATACTAAGAACAGAAACTTATGGCGGACACGCGTAACACCTACTATGTTGGGTTGATATACCCTCAGTAGTGTTTCAAACTCCACTCTTTTATCAAGGAACGTGTGAGTATTTGTGTACATGACTTTCAAGCCGGAAATTGATCTCGGTAATGTCTCTGGTCTTGGTATTGACCCCGGCTCCCCTTCAGTCTCTGCAGCGTCCTCGTTTACTGCATCCTTTGTGTTTCGTGGGGTGTGGTCATAGATGACATTGTTTACATGGAGCTCGCCTCCTGCTGGGTGGGAGGTAGAGCAGATGGGGGTGTCCCGCTGTCCCCTGGCTCTTTACTGGTGCTCCTGCTTCCATTACCTTCCCCTTGTTTATATAGACCATGTACTACGTCCGTCCCGTTCCTCATCGATTCATCCCTCATCTGCTTCAAGGACTCCAGTAGTTTTCAGTGATGTTCCTTTTGCATTACCGTGCGATCAGGGTTTATGAATATACCCCGAAATGTATCGCCCCTTGCTAAGTTTTTTGCATGGTGAATAATTTTTCACTTCATACCCTTACTCACAAGTGTGATCCTGAGGGGCTGGGCTTATCCTCCTGCCTTTGTTCTAGCCTCTTCACGTCGTGAGTGGGAGCTGATACTTTAAGAGCCTCATCAAAAATATTCTGAAATTTCAACTTATCGTGTGTTTTCCTAGTTTCAGCTTCCTCCGACTGGCTCCCAAGGATTCCAAACACTATTATGTTGTTCCTGCGCTCTGAACGTTCTCGTTTCTCCTCCTCTCGATTATCAGTAGGTCTACTAATTGTCAACTCTTCGACACACTTCTGCAGAGTCCCTAGCCGCCGGAGGACCTGCATTACTCTCCGTCACCTTCTGTAACCCTGCTACAACCTGAGCATAGCTCCTCTTAACTACTTCTTTTGTTCTGTCAGCTACTTCTCCGGTCTTAGTGAGGATCTCTTTCCCAATCTGATCCAGCTTGGCAACCAACACGGATTTAGTTTCCTCTATTTTTGTCTCAAAGTATCTCTTTCCCCTGTGATCTGCAATCGCCTCGCTTACATTGATTATGCAGGTAGAGCAATACCAGCAACAGCCTTCATGCTTTTCCTCATTCAGCAACGTCCTGAACACTGTAGAGCACAGACCAGCGCACTGATTCCCTACGCCTTCTCAAGTCTTGTCATAAAGTTTCCTCTTCCTTTTACGTACTGTACATACACCTGTGGGACACGCAGTGTTTGTCAGATGTCACTGTTGGGGAGGGGGGTGTAAACTCTGTAAGAATCTTCTTAGCCAGTGATTTTTTTTACAACCTCATGGCACTGTAAGGTTATTTTCAAAGTTACACCAGCTTTCAGATGATGGTCGGTCCATGGGCCGAATTGATAGTCATTACGAAGCACAATGCCAATTGATAGTGTTCGTGCTGGTCTATTAATAGTCATCCCGATAAACGAGGTATCGGAAGGGAACCGTACGCATATCCCTGAAATGTTGGAAACAACATCGGGTGGCTACCCCCACCCGATAGCTGCCTTACGACAAATAATAATCATCATTAT
Organism: Homarus americanus; assembly: GCF_018991925.1. NCBI lineage: Eukaryota > Metazoa > Arthropoda > Malacostraca > Decapoda > Nephropidae > Homarus > Homarus americanus. Next base: position 197,334 of record NW_024756428.1, on the reverse strand, counting down.
ATTTTATGAAAGTTCTTCCAGTACTTTATATTACAGATGTCTACGTCGAATTATATTATTTTTTTTGATAAGAACCATTAAACGAAGTGTTAATACGGATAAATGAACTTTCACAACACTGTTATGAACTTGAAACATTATTGGAATGTTGACATCACAGCTCCGACTTCGATGACGACTGCTGTCTGTGCTGTGAGCCTCATCTTCAATTAACAATTACTTCTGTTATCATTTAAGGTATGTTTCTTATCTTTATTCATTCATACAATATTTTTGTCGTAGTAGTAATAAAATTTCAACCATCTGAAACACGAAATACACTTATTTTTTCCGGAATGGGGCAAGCCAAGTGAGCTCACTCTATCTTGAGTTAGCAATGAAAATATCACAGTTTTGGGCCCAGTAATATAGTTTAGTATAAACGTTAATATTTATTTTCAACAAGATATTAGCTATGGGGTACGATCTACAGTGTCTTGTGTGTCAGGCAGAAATATGCCGACATAAGTAAGTAGAAGATTTCATTTTCTTTATTCTTTAACTTAAATATTTACTGTCACTAATAAAATAAAGAATAAGTACAGCTTACTATCAATACAAATAATTGGCTCTAAAATTCTGCAATACTCGGCTACATCACAGTTTTAATAATACACTCAACACTGCACTCTTTGGTTAAAAAAAAATCTATTTACTTTTAATTTTTACAAATGATATTTTCATTCATCTAAGTGTAACTACATTTTTTAGCTATATTCTAAACAATATCAGAAAACCACACAGCACAGTAGACAGTTTAGGAGTGACAATTAACTAAACTTGGTTGTCACAAAAAAAGCCCATTGGATGCACAATTGGTCAACTTGACGTAGTTTGGCTCTTAAGAAGTTTCTATGCAATTTGAAGTGTGTGTACAATGCAAGGCAGGGGCCCCCACTGCACTGACATGAGAGATCAGTTTTAACTTTGCCATCTGTATGATGGTATTCAATCGGCAACACTTACAGATTTCTATAAAAAACATTGGTTAATTGAAAAAATTGTGCATCAGTCATATTTAATATTTTGTTAGGTTAGGTTATGTTAAGTTAGGTGAAGTTTAAATTCGATTAGATTAAGTTAAAGTGAGGTTAGGTTAAGTTAGGTTAGGTTATTATTTTTTTTTTAAGTTAAAGATAGGTTAGATCCATATTTTGTGCCAGTTATTCACTGGTAATGTGGGTCAATTTTCAAGGGGGCAGTTGTCCTAGAAACAAATTTTATTAAAAAATTTAAATTAAGAAATTATAAATATAATGATAATGTTCTGATTTTACAGCATGCAGACCTACAGACAACACCTTGATGACATCGAAGAAATAAGGATGTTTAGTCAAGTTGATGATATGAGGAAGCGACGATTAAATATAAGACGAGATCCTTTTCAGTATTATAATGAAAAGGAATTTATTCAGTGCTACAGAGCATCTAAGGACAGTACCAGGGAGCTGCTTACAAAAATCAGACATCATCTCCCGCATATTCACAACGTCAAGACTTTGTGACAGTCTGCAGGCCGGTGGTTATCGAGGCTTTCTCCTTGGTTATAGTGAATATGCGTTGCGTCCATACTTACTCACTCCAATCCATAATCCAGCGAATGAAAGGCAGAGGAAATATAACAGATCTCATATTAAAACAAGAACTACAATTGAAAGGACATTTGGAGTGTGGAAGAGGAGATTTGCTGTCTTACAACATGTAAGAGCAAAGCTGTCTACTACCAAAAATATTATAATTGCATGTGCAGTTCAACATAATATTACTTTGATTTCTGGACTTCCACTGGACATAGAAGACATGCATTAAGAAGTAATACGGCTTTAGTTAGTTAGGTAACTACTATGTTCCATACATTACTTTAAGTGGCGAACGATTCATGTCATTAAATTTTAATAAAACAGTGGTTCTATATTATTTCTTTATTAAAGCCTTTTCATTCATTCTTAAATTATGTTGCCTTAAATTGTCTAATTTTTACTTCATTGAGGTCTTTAATAAGGAAGCTTACCTCAATATGTATGATAATTCACCTGTGAGGTAATATGAAGAAAACCAAAGGAAAGAAATATAGATTTATTTTTTCTAAATGTGCAAAAATTAAGAAAATAAAAATTATTGTTTCTATACAGGACTCTGCATTTCATTAATATCACAGCTTATATTATAGATATACATAAAAATAAATCTGAACTGCCATACTTTGTACAATATTTGCACAAAATAGAAATGCGGAGACAAATTTTCTCTTAAATTAAATTATATATGAATGCATCAAAATTAATAAACTAAAAATCTCCTATATCCATTACTTTGCATATAACAACTTGTATTATAAATCTACCCCCCCCCCCCACTTTAGTCTATAGCACAGTAAAAAGAATTGCAATTATTGAAAATCACAGCATACCTGTATATCATAAAAAAAAAAAAAAAATCTTAGCTGCCATACTTAAGACAGCAATTGTAAACAATGGCAAAATAAAGAAATGTAGATTTCTTTCCTTTAAATAAAATTATTTTAAGGTGTAAGACATAAGAAAATAAATTTATAATCTAGATGCCACTTTACGATATATCACAGTACCCCTGTATATAGTAAAATCATAAACATTGCATATGACTGTAGGTTATTACTCAACCATCATTCATAAGTTTTAGCCATGGCATCATATGCAGTTGATGCTTTCCTTAAACATGTATCTAACAATTCAAAAGATTTATTAATTTTTTCAAGCGTCTTTTCAATCACTCTAATTACAGTTTCACTCTATCTTTCTTTGAGTGTATGTGCTGATATTATGGCCTTCACTTTCAGTTCCTCCTCATGCTCTCTTTTCATTGTGTACAATTTATATTTGTGGAACTCCCCTTGTCTTTTCTCACAATGACTGGTGAGGCAGGAACAGAGGGTGAAATTAGAAGTCGAAAAACAGAAGTAGATGGTGCAGAAGACACAGTTGATAGCCCTGGTGTTGGAACAGGCAAAACAAGAGGATCGTGGGAGTGAGGAAGTTCAGGTACACTTGCAGAAGTCTTCCGCATGACACGAGCACTGGGTGGCGATTTCTTCTGAAGCTAATGATAGTTTTTCTGGAGGACCACCACCCGCTCTCCTATATCTCTGGTTTTAGTTCTGAAAGAAACAGAAGAATATAAATGCTTTATACAGTACTAGGCTACAGTCTTATCTGCATTAAAATTTACTATGATATGCTGGTAAAAAGGACTCGTGCTTCTGATAAGTTTTTGGAGGTGACCCTTCAGAAACTGAGCATAGACCTGTTTGAAGCTATCTTGCCAGAATAATTTGGCTTGCTAAGTGTGTATTGCCAGGCAACTAATGGAAAGTACACTAACTCTGCAGAATCATATCTGTTTCATATAGATTTATATGCTGTATAGCTTGGTTCTAGGATAATTGCCCCCCCAATGCCAGTGAATAACTGGCACAAAACATGGAAATAACCTAACTTTAACTTAAAATAACCTATCCTTACCTAACTTAACCTATTTTAACCTAACCTATTTTTAACTTAACCTAACTTTATTTTAACCTAACCTAAATTTAACTCACATGACCCGTCACTTAAATACTGTAATCCTACTCAATTTAGTAACCTAATGGCAAAAATCCTTATTTTTAAATACTAAACTTAGAAATAAGCATATACTTACTCCTTTTTATGTTGGAGCTCCTCTTGAGGTGCTTGGCTGTAAGAGGGAGTTGATCTCGGTTGCTGGTGTTTAATGAGGCAGTAATTTCATCCTAGGCCTTTCTTTTGCTGTCATTTATTGTGTTACAGTACTAGTAGACCTGTCCTCGACGACTGGCCTTTGCTCGATAAGGCGCAAAAGTGCTATGTGCAGGGTTACTGACAGGGCTGCAGAACGTTCTCTCCTCTCCATGTTTGATAACACCTGCGCAAACATTTTTGCCAAGTACACAGATGAAAAAATTGTCTGTAATTTGTTTAGAACAGATACTAAAGTTCAATTTGAAAAAAAAAGAAGATATTTTTCAATATATTATTGTGCCGGTATAAAATAACAACTAAATATCTCTCTAAACCGTCTTTCTAATTATGTGAAATAATGCATTTGGCAGACGCGCGTGGGAAACGTTTGTGCTGCCATACGAAACGAAGTGTTGTGTTTACACACGCTATATTCCTAGTTAAAGGCTCATGTAAGTGACTAGCAATATGGTACTGAGCGTTGGGTGGTTGCATCCCGACACACGATGCATCGTGATGATGATGGTGATCGTCATTATCGTCGTAATGACTAGGAATACGGCCCCCATGGTATGTAATCATAGTCTACATATTTCACTGTTCACCAAGGCTGTTATTTCAGGGTTTTCCTGATTAATTGGTCAAAGGAGCTGGAGGCTTATAACACCACGAACTCAGGCCTTCCTGCAAGTGTTGCTCGGCGAATCTGTTCCTTCCTGGTAGGCGTACTGTGGTGAATACCACCTTCATAAAGTCATCGCCTGGCTATGTGAAGAGTCACGTCTAGCTACAGCTGGTCTCTTAAGGTCTTGCTCAGGGACAGTTACATAAATTTCCACTTTCTTCCCATCTTTTCAACCATAAACCCACTGTTGTTTTAGAAATGCCAAGGTCTGCAGCAATTTCTCATAAACCTTGGCCATTCTCCCTCATTCTGATTATTCTTCCTCGTAGAGGTTTACCATTTTGCTTCTGGTTCATCTTGATTCCAATATATCTCTGGCCTCTCATGTGTGTTGAGTTCTGTCAATACTTCGGTTTCGAGAGAAACCACATTGACGTCATATAACTGCTGGATTTCAATACGAAACTGGCGAACTAGCTGTTACTCAGGTTGACCCATTATTCCTTCAAAAACATGTGATACATTTTATAACACGAAGGATAAATATGAGTTACAAGTGAGTTTTCTGCCTCATTTTTGTCGATACATACTGTAGATTGTTGCAAATGCTAAGGGTTAGCATTATCGAATATTTAGTAAAAGTAAATCTATTCATAAGTTGATCGACCTGCACCATCACAATTTCTCCTACCTTACCCCACTCTCATAAAATGTCATAAAACATCCACGTAACCATTATTTACACCTGTATATAAGAGATGCGCCAGCTGTCTTTCTCATGCTGGATGATAAGTTCATGTAAAGACTATTGGCGAGAAGGACTATGAAAACGGGGTATTATCCATGTCGAGACAAAAAAATATCATACTGTTACTCGAGGAATGGTGGCCACACTCGATGTTGACATTGCTGCTATTTAATGCAAAATAAATGTGATTTGTGTAATATCAATTGTTATCTATTCATTAAGAAAAAAATCTGCCATGCTTTCATAACTTAATTTCATTAATCATATGATATACACGTAAATTTTACTATTTCCTGTTGACTATTCCTTGTTCCAACTGTAACTAGTTATTAAAGTAATATTGTATCGTGCTATTATCATAGTCATATTCCTTCCAATATGTTTGAAAACAAACTGTAGTAACATGCTTTATAACATATTAATGACGGTGTCTTGGTTTTGCGGCAATGTGAACTGCATTAACAAGACGTTTTACGTGTTGACAGTGCAGGTGGGAGGGATATTGAGCAGGATGACCAACTGAATTTCTAAGTATGAAATGTTACATAAAAAAAATAAGAAAATCAACGCTCGTTCGTGGAACATCTTCGACTTGGACTGACCAAAATATTTCATTAACACTTGGTTTCTCAAATCTGTGGCCTTAGTTACAAGTGGTGAGCCTAGCCTGGCATTGCAAATTTGCCTTATCTGTGATTCCTGTTTCACAGTAATTCCAATCATAAACTTAAGAATAAAGTTTCGAGGTGGTCTCTAGTAAAAATAATTATTTGGAAGATATTTGCATAATACTTAATTCATCATAAATAGTATTTACCGACATATATACAGGCAAACATATGTTAACCAATAACATCACTGTTACAAATGGATGAGTTTATTCATATAATTTCTCAGTTACCACTAGCCATTCACTAAGCCTGTAGCAGGTTCATTTATTCCCAACTGTACATACTGTATTTGCACACATAATTTTATGATTGGTCGCCAGCTTGACCGTTGGCATTTTGTTCTTAAAAAAAAGCAGCTTCAAGATTGCCATGTGGAATATGCAGATCAGGTACTAACATTGAGTTCCTTCAGCTCAAAAGTTGTTCTTTGGATAGAAGGCGCCGACCTTCTTCCTAAAGCGACGGTGGAGGTCTGAGTAATCAGTTAAAGTTCAAAACCACAACACTGGCTTAAGACCTCATATACTGTACTGTATGCTTCACCACATCTTTTTCAAAACCACCACCATCAACAGCAACACCATATTCTCAGTGTGATTATTATTATCACCACCATCATTACTACTATAATCACCAAAATCGCTCCAACCAATGTTCATCCCACCACCATTCAAATATTCTACCAAAAGTTATCCATACCCATTATCACCCATAGCCATATTCTTTTCTTCATCACTTCATTCGTCACCAATACACCAAAAGCGACAACACAACTAAAATCATCTTTAACATCACAATTTTTCTTATTATCGCCACAACTGTTTCTAATGCCACCACAATTGTTTCTAATACCACTACAATTGTTCCCACAATCATCAAAATCATTCCCACTACCAACACACTTGTTTCCACTACCAAACTTAGTATCTTCCTCAACAACATCACAATCATCTCTGACTTGAACCACAAATTTGCCCATCACTCAAAATCATCGCCACTACAGTCGCACTCCTCACCACCCCTACAACAATGTATTTCGTCTATATCACTACTATCATAAGAGAGCATGAGAGAGAGAGAGAGAGAGGACTAATTATAAATCTTTTCGCTTCCTCGTCTCTCTTACCAATAAGTTCAGTCCAGGTAACTCAGCTTACCTGATATACGACCAATATTTCATCTCCTCACCAGTTTGACTCAGTTGTATATCTACTATAGAGGGCGAACTTTCTAAAATGTTTGTACGTTGAAATTTTATCGTAACTGGATATTTGAGAACGTGCCAAACTAGAGGAAGTAAGTTACGACACAAAGGTGGATTCTCAAATAACCCTACTTTGATTTTTCTATGAAATTGAATATACATGGTTACATTAACCTAACTGCGTTTCGACAGAAAAAATAAGACATATAAAATCCAAGGTGATATCAAAATCTCACAGAAACTTTACCGTAATTGCATATAGCAACAATTACTTGGTTAATGTTACCGTAAAGAATCGCTGTGATATCAGACACAGACCTTTCCCTTCCCTAGAACGTTTCATTTTTGTGCAAGGGTCAAACTGCTCCATATTTCTGGGATGTGTTTGTTTGTCTATTTGCCTACGCGTCCTCGTTACCTTTAGCTTACTAACGATGTGTTGTTGGTTAGGTAAACTTTTTTGGAACCCAGTTGACAGAATTCTAGTCCTTACTAAAGTGTATCTGTTACCGTGCTGTTTACAACTGCATTACTCAGAATTTCAGATATACAAAAACTGGCCCAAGTTTATACCTCGTACCATATTATTTAAAGTTCTTCTTCTTCTTCTTCTTCTTCTTCTTCTTCTTTCATTATTAGTGGGTTTTTTTAGATGTCATCCATATTATTATCATTGTGATAATTATTGTGGTTGTTTGTCTATTTTGCTATTAGTACTGAACACACACTCACACACACACACACACACACACACACATTGACTATACTTACACAGCCATAGACGGTAGCCAAACATACACACACATCCATTAGCTACACACACAAAAGAGCATTGGCCTCGCACATATATATATACCGACATTAGCCACACACACACACACACACACACACACACATACCTCACATGCAAATACACACACTATAACACCAAATGAATCCCACCTCTGCCAACAATATATTCCTGTCGCTATATTCATCAATGTCATTCCCAAAATCATCATTGAAATGCGCCCGACAATTCATATTTAGTGGGAAAAATGAGAAGCGATGCAAAAACTGGCTGAATTCAATATATTTCTTTTTATGACTGTGGAATTACCAGTCATCAATATTGTGGAAAAATGACGAACAATAATGAAATGTGGTGAGCGGGTTGCGTATGTTACATAAATATTTAACAAATCAATGAATATTTGCGATGAATTTTATTACCAGAGCTTACTTCCACCCTATGACTGTGTTTCATTCTATATTACCAGCAACACGATTTTTGAATCGAATTGGAATTAAAGAGGCAAATATTTACAAGCAACGACGGTATAACATTGTTCCTCTGTTCGGTCAGACATGGTTAGCTTAGCGCTGTTATGAACCAAACCACAAATATGTGCTTATTTGGTGAACTTTGACTCTTGTAAATGGCATCATCATGTGGGGCCTAAAACGAGGTACTTTTGTTCCAACTTTAATCTCAACTCGTCTAAATATGATTGTACATCACCTCATAATATAGATTTTGGATGGTTTGAAATTTGACCTCAATAAAATCTCTGAACAAAAATCAAAATAGTAAAAACAGAAAAAAATATCTACGAGCATACTGGACCGAGGTATGAGTCTGGAAAAATGCACACTAATTGGCCCATTAGATTTATTTTTTATCTTATTTACCACTTCTAGTAGGTGGCCATGCCAAGGGAAAAGCCCAGTTGCCTGTGTAGGATCCCTTCATTGTTAATGATAATTTTGTCTAAGTAATTTTGAAGGTCAATACTATTCTCGATTTCACAGCATGAGCTGGTAGACCGTTCCTTAGATATACCACCCTCTGTGTGATGAAGTATTTCGTAATGTTCGTTCTGCAAGATAAATTGACAAGTTAGAAATTATGTCCCCTAGTGTTGGTGGTGCGTAACATCACCCCAAAAATGGCCCGGGATCACATTTTCCATCCTTTTCAAGACTATTAGTTAGTCCAGATGCGTTTTAATCCAAAACAAATTAGTACACAAACAATATATTTTTTTCATCCAAAAGAAACCCTCTAGTATGCTTGTAAAAATCTACAATAACTATTAAATAAAAACGTAATGGGTAAATGTACATTTTTAAATAACAATATTAAATTTTTTTTATAAAAAATTGTATTATCACACACTTAGGTCACTAGTGTAAAGATTCATACCCTTTTTCAGCTACCATATTCCTCATTTATATATTTTTTTTAATGGAAACTGTAATCTTAATATATAGTGAAATTTAATGAAAACTTCAAAAATATATTTATTTTTTTATTTTTACATGTATGTACTGCTACTATCATATCAGTATGTATCTTTGAGTTTGGCGTTGCAAAGTATGATCTAGATGATGACCCAGAAGAAGGTCAGGCCTCTACAAATGCACTCATTGTACACAGTACCAGTACTGGAGAGAGTGAGAATGTACCTCACGTAGCTACATCTGAGGAAGAACCTGAAGACTCATAACCGGTGAGATAGGCACTGAATCTGTGATTTCATCAGATGAGGTAACTATAGTAAGAAAAATGTTGACAATGAGTTTGGAATACTGAGAAAGAGGGGGATTGCAAGGCTTTGGCTAAAATAACCTAGAAAAGTTGGACACCAGGAAGAATTTTATAAAAGCCGAGAGAACTGGTGACTGGATGTCACTACCAGAGATGTTTCCATATTTTACAGTCACTGGGCATAATTCCTACACAAAATCAGTCTACATCTACCTGGAAAAAATTTTGGAACTACCTGAAACAAGTTCAAGTGTGTATGAACATTTCAAGCAACGATATCTTGTAGTCCGGAAGTAACAGGTACAGCTGGCTCCACCCCTACATTTACTACTTAGCGTTGCCAATCCTCTCTCTCTCTATCTGAGGTGTGAACAACGAAATCTGAAGTGTGAATTCAAAACATTTTGTAATGGCCCCTGTCTCATCAACAGAAGTATTATATATATGGGTTCTTACATCTGATTTATATTCAGATTTCACCCCCTGTAACTTTCCACTATCTATGAGTAAGACATGCGTTGAACACGTGAACGGTAGCTTTCCCAAGAGGGAGAAGCTCATATGTCAGCATCTATGTAAGTGCGCACCAGGGGCGACGCTCTTAGTCAGTCACTCACATCAACTAATATCGAACGGACGTTGATCCACGTTTATATTACATAAACGCCGTCCTTTCTCATTCACTCATAAATAGTGGAACTTACGGTTGATATACACTCAGGAATTATAAACGTGATACTTTTATTATAAAACAAGAAACTTCAATTGGGTTTCGTTACCAAAAGCCCAATTATATTATATGTGTACCAACCTGGTTAACTGGGGAATTAAACAGCATAATATATAAGGTGGCAGCGAAGTTAGTTACGGATACAAATTAACCAGTCTACATACCAAGACGTCGGTGTTCTGTGAAAACAAAGAAACAAAATACAGCGACGTGTTACATAATCCGAGTGTTGAAACTGTATCCCGTATCGAGACGATAATTAGTGAGTGCTCCTCATCTCTGACACCCTCAAGAGGTGCAGAATTATTATTATATCTTACAACCTGTTTGGTGAAAATTCCTGTTAGTAACAAGTAAGGAAGCCCCAATTCAGCATAGTGTTGTCTACAGTGTTGCAGATGGTTTCATAAACTTTACTAACAAATGACATTTCATAAGTAACTGGACAGTTGTGTGTTACGCGAGCGTGGATTGCAGTATATCCGGTGTCATCAGACAGCTCTCCATACATACGAGACTGCAGAGGTTTGGCACACGGCAGAAGCAACAGCGACTCAGCAGAAGCAAGAAGACTCATATCCCTCATCTCAGCAAACATCTGTCATACAGTGGAGGTATTGCCCTATCGTGAAGTGGACTCGCCCAGCGTCAAGTGATTGCAGCGCGTCATCCTACATTATGCTCGTTGCCAGGGACGCCAGCTAGTGGCGCGTGCAGTGAAGGACGATTGACGAGGCCAGGCCTACTCTCCCCACTACATATACCAGCTGGACGGATCGCGTTTTCTATACAGACGCAGTAACCCCTGTATTAGGTATTTTAAAAATATACATAGTTCATACATACATTAATACGTTCGAGACATAACTTCACAACGATAGGCTCATCGGATGGGAGTCTGTCATTGATATAAGTGTCTTACGTATATTCATGTGTACTGACATTATATAATTTACAGTGGTTATTTCGTGTTTGTTCACTTATTGATAGTTTAATTATTTTACCTACAATTTTTATCATTTCTTGTAAATGAGAGGCAAGTATTTTGATTTTACCGTTAATTATTATCTGGCTCAAATGAAACTTCTTGGATAATTTTCAAAGTTACCAATGTCTCAATCTGATGACCTTGTTCGCCTAACACGTCTATTTGCTGATAACTTACTTGTAGAGGATCCAAGTTACGTATCTACTGCAAAGGTTGGTTTTGAACTCGAGTCAGAAACACAGTTAGACGATTCGGTAGGAAGTAGTGAGCAATTAATTGAGGAATCATATGACGACTTAAACCGTCGTATTTTACGGTCTGGAAATCAATATAGTACCTCGCCTAGGTTTACACACGTAGTTTCTAACCCTCATCCAGGTGACAGTGTGTCAGTTGCTTCATCAGTAACAACCCCATTTAATCAGCCTTCGGTTAGGAGTAAAAGTACTAACTTACTTGTTTTTAACGCTACAATGACTTCCTCTAACACTCACTCCATTACTGCTACCACGTCAACTAAATCTGATAGTGTAGTTCTTATAATGCCGCGTGGCGACTACGTTCGTAATTTTACTGGTCAAGATGATTATCGGGTTGCACATTTTATTCGTGCATGTGAAGACACTGCGCACCGGTAAAATTACAAGTGATGAAGAGGAAAAAGCATTTGTGCGTTCCCATATTCCGCAGGGATCATATGCCGGTAATCATTTAAATGCGTATGGTTTAACAGACCCTAGCTATGAGAAATTCAAGCGCACACTTATTGGAATATTTGGGGGCAGGGTCCAGTTGGGCCAGTTACAATGGATCTTCAGATGGTTGGATAATTGTACGCCAGTGATTCACGCCCAGACGCCGGTGGTGGCAGTGGACATCGCAGGAGAGGTTCGCCATGATATGGAAGCGACTTTCCGAAATTCAAATTGGTATAATCAGGATAATAAAATGTCAGCGACCAATGTGGAAACTTTGATAGAATTAATTAGCTTCCTGTTAGTTGTTCGTCGTCCCCTATACAGCCGGGCACAGGAGGTTCAGTTTGAACCACCTATAGATATGGTTGATTACGCAAACAGACTCTGTCCCACGGCTACGGGCCCTTTGATGGCACAGCCCTCCATGACTACGGCGCAACCACAGATGGCAGAGATGACACCACCCCAAATTCCTCATCCGATTGCACCTGAACACCGGACATACAAACAAGGTACTTCTTCACGATGTGCTCATTGTAATAAAAGAGGCCATGTACTTGAAGACTGTTTCCAGCTCCAGGGTAATAGTGCAAAATTAAAGGAGACATCCGGTGCCAAGCATATCACAAGGTCATACTCGGAGGCAGCTAAGGCGACACCTCCACCTACCCAGAAGGCACGCACGTTGTGCGCACTACACAAGTCAACATCTCATAGCCCGCAAGAGTGCGGCTTAGTAATGAAGGTTAGGAATATAGACTTTGGTGAAACACAAGTGGCGTACAAGCGTAAACAGAAGCGTTCCCAAGACAAGACGTCGGGGGAAGACCAGCGCTCGCCACAACAAGGAGAGGGATAGGTTCTTTGTTTCCTGCTTCTCCCCACAACACTTCTATAGCGGCCTCGTTAGTAGCGACGCTAAGCAAAGTGGAAGTGTTGTCAGTGCCGGTGAGGGTTGATAGTACAAGATTGGCTCTTGATATTGATACGGGTGCATGCGCTAATGTTTTGGCCTTGACATCCTATCAGGAGTTACATCGTAAATTCCCTCACCGCGACTTCAAATGGAAGCCTAGTAACGCTGAGCTCGAAGGAGTATCAGGTACTCAGTTGAGCAATAACGGAATGGTGACGTTACCACTCAGATTATCAAGACGTGGTTCTCCCTTCTATGCGGACTTTTATGTAGTTCAGCAGTTTAATTTGCCAGCTGACCGGTTACTTGGTCTCCCAACCCTTAGAACGAACATGATAGATGTTCATCCACGTAAAAATACTATTACGTTTAAAGGTGTTTCCTACAACGTTATGCGTCATTCTGAACCTATGCTCACCGCTAGGTCGAAAGTGTAGTCCACCAATCCCATTAAGAGGAAGGCAGATCATGCGTCAGAGCTACCTCATGACCTCACACCCACACTTTCACAGCGTGATTATAGCAGCAATAGTTGGAAGATCGTACCTGCAATTTTGAAGAGTACTCTCCATTACCAGAATGAGGAATTAACCAAAGCAACTGTCGAATTACCCGACGTGTACACGGGCACAGATGTTGTATGTCTCCCGGAAACGTGCAAGGTAAAAGGGTTGTCGTGTGAGTCTACGTTGAGCACGATTCGCCCTGTGGTTTGACAGACGTACTGATTCTGAATAGAACAGGCGTTCAACGGATATTAAAGAAAGGATGTTATTTGTGTGATTTTCTAGTATATCACAACAATGTCGAAGTACAGCCTACAAAATTTCCAATTGGTAGTATTGTTACGCAATCCCAACAGACTTGGCAGGAGAGGAAAGATCAAATAGCGCCACATGTTAAGGTGATCGATCATCCTCAGGGCAAGACACGCCTTTTAGAGCTAGATCAGACAGATTTAACATCCCATCATACAGAGTTAAAGGAGGGAACAAATCCTATCTATGTACCAGCTTACAGACTACCTCATAGCCAGCGCACTGTAGTTCAAGATATGGTGCAGGATATGTTGGATGAGAATGTTATTAAACATTCTAAGTCCCTTTTTAATAGCCCCTTATTCCTCGTCCCCAAAAGGGATGGTGGATGGCGCCCTGTTATAGATTTCAGGCGAATTAATGAAAAAAAACGATCCCAGATAGGTACCCTATGCCTGTCTTGAGTGACATACTGCAATCCATAGGTAAGGATAATGCGGTATTTAGCAACTTAGATTTGCTTAGTGGGTATTGGCAAATACCACTCGATGAGAAATCACGAGAGGTCACGGCGTTTAGCACGCCCCTGGGCCACTTTGAGTTCCTCCGGATGCCATTTGGTCTCAGAAATGCCCCACTAACATTTCAAAGAATGATCAACACCCTGTTTGCCAGATTGATTGGTACCACAGTCTGCGCTTATTTGGATGATCTAATAGTAGTCAGTAAGGACGTTGATTCCCATCTGATTAAACTGCGTGAAGTGTTGGAAAAACTTTCCACAGCAGGCCTAAAAATTAAACTCTCAAAATCTGAGTTTCTAAAATCCAGAATCCATTTCCTTGGTCATGTAGTTGACGGTGAGGGCATACATACAGTAGATGATAAAGTAAAAGCTGTGTCTCAGTTCTCTCAACCTACCTCTGTTGATCATGTGCGTAGTTTTCTTGGCTTATCTGGATATTATCGTACTTTTATCAAGAACTATGGAACATTAGCCTAGCCCCTAACAAGGTTGCTCAAGTAAGATGCAATGTTTATATGGGATGCTGAACACGAAAGTAGCTTTGCGGCATTGAAGATAGCGCTTACCAATGCCCCTGTTCTAGCCTTCCCTGACTTCACTCAACCTTTCACTCTCTGTACTGACGCTTCTGGACTTGGAATCGGAGCCGTGCCCATGCAAGAGGATACGCGTAGAAAGTTTAGAGTGATAGCTTTTGCAAGTTGCAAGCTTATTGATGCTGAAACACGTTATTCGGTAACGCATTTAGAAACGTTAGCCGTTGTGTGGGCACTTAAGAAATTTAAAGACATTATCTTTGGATATAAGATAACTGTTTTTACGGATCATGCGGCAGTAACTGAGCTGTTCCATGGCAGAAACTTATCAGGCAGATTAGCACGCTGGTATATGACAATTCAGGAATTTGATCCCGAGTTTAAGTATTTACCGGGAAGGGCGAATGTTGTCGCTGACGCTTTGTCAAGAAATATAGCACCAGTAATGCCTGTATCAACCTTCACTCTTTCGCAACTGGAAGATGAGCAACGACGCGACCCATTATGGTCAGCAGTCATATATGTTCTCGAATCGGGAGAGGATGTTAAACTCCCCAAATTAATTCTTCCCTTAAGTCAGTTTGAATTACGACATAACATACTCCATAGGTCGAAAAAGACGCCAGAGGGTAATGTTTCTCAAATAGTCGTACCTGACACGCTGTGTAAAACGATTATAACATTGTTCCATGATGTTCCACAGGCAGGTCACCAGGGTCGTGACAAATGCTTAGCGGAATTAAGAAAGAAGTATTTCTGGAACACAATGAAGAAAGACGTAGAATTATACATTGCTAAATGTTTGGCATGTGCTCAACGTAAAGGTTCTACAGGATCACCGGCCCCGATTCTACAATATCCTACACCAGACCGTCCGTTTGACACAGTCGCTATTGACTTGTTACAACTCCGGAGGAGTCATCAGGGATCAGCGTACGTCTTAGTGTGTGTGTGGATAATTTTTCTAGATTCGTGGTCTTGGTCCCACTAAAAGATAAAACGGCCGATTCTGTGGCCTATGCATTTGTGATGAATCTTATATGTCCATATACTACGCCTAAAGTTCTGCTCTCTGACAATGGGACAGAGTTTAAGAATCAGCTAGTGGCTCAAATATGTGCGCAATATGGAATTAAGCAAAGTTTTGTGACAGCTTATCATCCACAGGCTAATGGCCTTGCTGAGAGAACCAATCGCAAGGTCCTGGAGATACTGCGCCCGATTGTCAGTGATTTGCAATACACATGGGAAGATTGGTTACCGCAGGTTGCAGCGTCTATCAATGGGTCGATTAATTGCTCTACGGGCAAATCACCCTACTACATTGTCAATGGTACAAATAAAAGTCTACCTTACGACATACTTACAGATGCGCCGAACCCTGTTTATAATATGGATGATTTCGCGGCAAAACAAATTCGTGTCTTTACGGATATTCATACCCAAGTACGATCACATTTAGCGGCGTCACGCGCCGAAATGATGATGAAGCAACATAAACATGCTAAACCTGTCGTGGTAAACGTAGGGGACGTGTCATGGTAAGAGAACCTGAAAGGAACTCCAAGCTTTCGGCTAAATTTTCGGGTCCATTCCGCATTATTGCCAAAGAAACAGGCAACAAATTTAAAATTTGGAAGCCTAACTCACAGATTGCAGATGTCGTGCATGCGGATCGTTTTAAGAAGACCCATGAGAATTTATTGCCTACAGTTGTTGATGATGTGATAGACACCTCTTTACAGACTGTACAGAAGCAGAGTGTTCCCAATGACTATTGTATGAAACTTCGTTCTGCAAGTAGATATTAAACCGTGTGTAATCTCTTACAGAATGGCTTGGAACATCACTGTGTTGCTTCTACTGTGTTGTGGCACCGTTGTGTAGACAGGCATGTCCACATCCGTCCTCAAGCCTGGTGCGCTAGTTGCACCTCTTGGACGCGTTCTCATAGTTGAGGACGTGGTGAACATCAAGTATGAGTTACATGGACTGCTCCAGCTTCAGCGTCAGATAGAAAACGTCGACGCCCAACTACAATCAGCATTGGACATCCTTCATGGTATCAGTGCAGCTACTAATGAATCGACGATAGTTTCACAAACTATTGACCTTCTACACTTTCGTCTCCAGAACCTTTGCAAGCTTTTCGTCGATGATGGAGAGAGATTACCTGCGTCTGAAGTGGAACTTGCTAAAGAAGTGCATTCTCAGACACGACGAAAAAGGGGTTTATTTAATTTTGTGGGTCTTATCCAAAGCACTTTGTTTGGCACGGCAACGGCCGATGATGTAGCTAAATTGGGGCACCGAATGAACATTGTCGTTCAAGCTGTATCTCAGCAGAATCGTGTTATTTCTCAAACCTTTCATGCGCTTACTGCTTTGGAATCAAAGGTTAATGCGATAATATCGGGGTCTAACAAAGTATCGAGGATTGTTAGTAGGTTACAGAAGTCAATCCCGACGTTAGAGTGGCTCCTTTATTTCACGGAATATTTGCATGCTGCGGAAATTTCAGTTCAGAAGATTGTAACCTGTAAAAATGAACTAATTGACAGCATAGTAGATGCAGTGATTGGACGTGTGGACGCAAAGCTTGTGCCTGTGTAGACACTTCTTGACGCTTTACAGATAGCCAAGTTGCAGTATAACTTAACTCCTATTTTTAATGACAATGAGGTAGAATATTATTACCCGCTGTTGGAGTCGACTCTCACGCACAATGCTATTCTCATCCACATTCCTATTCGAGGGCAACATCAGTTTAATGCATGGCATTTAGAACCCTTCCCCTGGTTTGTTAACAACACACTGTATACTCTGGATAGGCCTAAAGAACTTTTCCTGATAGCTGAAGATTATTCTTTATTGGCATTAGAGGATCCTAAGGTACTGTCACGGTGTAATTCGTCATATCTACACCTACACGTATGTCCAGCCTACATGTTCGCGTTATTCCTGCTGCAGAGGGAATATGTGAATTGGCAGTCATACAAACCAATGTATGCACATTACTTGGGCAATGCAGCTATAGGCCAGTTAGTGTCAAAAATGTGTTTCACGCTCATCTTCACAATGTGCAGTACTTGTTCTTTCCAAATACTCTTACTGTTATTTTAATATGCCATGATGGTGTTAAGCAGCTAGTTGTGAAAGGGCATTACAAGGCTCCGGATTATTGTGAAATCACTTGTGGTTCTTTACGGACCTTGTCTACTCATCAGCACTTTGCCTTAAAAATAAAACTCAAGTCTGCCTTAATTCCACTTCCTGTCATGAATTTCACTGTAAAGGATATTCAAATTGTTTCAGAGAAATTAAAAGTCATTGCATTCTTGAAAGAGACACAATTTGCTGATTTGAGTAATAATTTGCCATTTTATTTATCACGGGAATCTGCTATACCAAGTCTCACAATTCCCACAATTATGTTAATTTTGGCAATCATGTTTCCATTCTGTTATTGTAAGTCAGTGTCATCCAAGATGAACGTTGTTCATAACATTTTAATCCATAAGACACTAAAGTATAGGTCCCCTGTAGTAGCTAATACCCCTATAGTAGTAGAATCCCCAGCTTAGTGTCTACACCTCTGTTTATAACATGGTTAGGGTTGTCTAGGATGTACTGTACTCTGTGAGCTTATTTAGGCCTCACGGAGCTCGGCTGGTAGGTGACAGAGCGATGTAATGGCCCCTGTCTCCTCAACAGAAGTATTATATAAATGGTTTCTTACATCTGATTTATATTCAGATTTCACCCCCTGTAACTTTCCACTACCTATGAGTAAGACATGAGTTGAACACGTGAACGGTAGCTTTCCCAAGAGGGAGAAGCCCAAATGTCAGCATCAATGTAAGCGCACACCAGGGGCGACACTCTTAGTCAGTCACTCACATCAACTAATATCGAATGGACGTTGATCCACATTTATATTACATAAACGCGGTCCTTTCTCATTCACTCATAAATAGTGGAACTTGCGGTTATACACTCAGGAATTATAAACATAATACTTTTATAATAAAACAAGAAACTTCAATTGGGTTTCGTTACCAAAAGCCCAACCTGGTTAACTGGGGAATTAACCAGCGTAACAATTTGCTACTGAGCGGAAGAGAGAAAGGATGGGTGTGTGGTGGAAGGTGTCTCTCTGTGGGGGTACGAAATGTCTTTTTAGAGAAAATAAATAGTTTTACTAGGCAAACACTGTACATATATATTGTGATGGATCAGTATTAAGTAACGGTCAAGCGGAATGTGGTGGTTTTATACGGGAATTTTTCATCAATGAATGTTGTGCAGATGAAACGGTTTGTAAAATCATTAGTAGCAACACCTCATCCACGCTGGCTGAACTACACGCAATATGTGAAGGACTCCAGGTTGCTATAGAGAAATGTAAAGAAATATATTTTTTTGTTGAGAGTAAAAATGCATTAGAAGCTTTGCAGAGTAAAAATCCATGTAACTTTCATTTTGTTAATATCTGTAAACGACTGGTCATAGTAATGCAAGAAATGGAATGTACTGTGCAGTTTGTATGGATTCCATCACATGTGTGGATTCATTTAAATGAAATGGCTGACAAATTGGCCAAGAGAACTGCAGAAGAGATGTATATAGATATTGTTCGCAATGAAAGTATTAGAACGATAAAGAGGGAAATGAAAAGCAAAAGAGAGGAATGGGAAAAGCAAGAAGAGAAGTGATTGTCATATGTAGCGAGAGTTTTCAGCACTATTTGTATGTTTACAAAACACCAGTGTAACTTACGGGACTAACTTACCATCTGTTTACACTGTTATAATGAGACTAAGATTGGGATGCAAATATTACTAGCAGATAAGTGGAGGGGTGGGTCAGGCTTGTCAACTGTGTCATCTAAAGGATGCACATTCAGGGGTACACTACAACATTATGTATTAGGATGTGAAAAAATCCAACCATACAGAAACAGTGAGATCGCTTCTTTAAAGAAACAAGTTTGTTGGATGATTAATAATGGAAAAATTATAGTAATTCTTGCCATGTATAAAAATTTTGCTCCAAGGATATGACCTTTAACTTTGTGTAGGATTACATTACCTGTTCTTTTAATGTAGTACAGTATTCATGCCAAAGTGAACTATTTATTGACGTAAAAATAATTATTGTATTAACATTTATAACTTTTTGTAAAACCCAGAAGGGGATGACAAAGGTGAGGGTGGGAAATAGTATACTACCCTGTCCTTTTGATGTAATAGTTTTATGGTAAAAAAAAAAGTATTTCAATTTCAATTTCAATTTCAGTGGGGAGGGGGGTGAAGGACCGGATACTGGGGGTGAGGACATGTATTTTACTGTAGATGGGAGATATTGCAATGCAAGATTACGTTTTGACAGTATTCACCGGGTTTCTTCAGCTGAGTGTAACAGTCTAGCGCTAGCCAGATGAAAATACGAAAGTAACATAAGGATGAAAGGTGGATGAATTCATGTTCTAAGTAAGGTGTTCCTTTGTAAAGAAAGGGCACTTTTGTTCAAATGGTTTATGGATATGTTTGAATCTATATCATGTTAATTAATTAAAGCAATAAGGTTTTTTTAACCCCTTCTCTACGAGATGGAACTTCCCCACCTGAATAAATTCGTCTGGTAGTAGCCAGAATAAAATAGATAAGAATAAATCGTAGTGAAGGGATTAATTAGCCATCAAAACAATCAGGAAGTGGGCATCACATATTTATTGTCATACAAACTTGATATGAACAAAACTAGTTGAGTTTGCAGCAGTCCGTTATAGAATTAGCAAACTCCATAGTTCCGGTAACGAATATTAACCCTCAGAAACTAAGGTTAAAGACTATCCTGGCAAGTTCGCCACTTGTAAAGCCCTGGCCTTTGGGATATAAATCCCTTGCCAGCCTAATCAGGATCTTATAAAAGGAAAGTCAAGAACCATGGGTTTCCAAGGGGTAACAAACAACCGTTAGAGATTGACATCTTTACTACGAAAATAATCACAATACAACATATTACAGGTATTTCCTGCGGCTGCAGATGAATACTCCAAACCAGCCCGATGAATGTTCTGGTAACACGGTGGTTCGCTCAGGAGGGAAAGGTCCAGGGCAGCTTCCTCACTTGGCGCCGGCGTTGGTGGGCGATGTCTTGCCACACAGGAGAGACGCCAGGGCACGGACTGTGGATAGGGCGTGGAGGAAGTGGCGATGACATGGCAGCCGCGGTAGTAGCTGGGGTAGGTGTCCAGAGTTGACAGCCGAATAATGAAGGACTGGTGAATCAGCCCACGAGCCCCAGGAACCTCAGATAAGTACATAACCAGTGTTGGAATCTAATCCGGGGAAGTGCAGCTGTGGTGCTGGCTGGGTAGTGTCTGGTGTGCTACGAGGCAGCAGCAGCGACCTTCTCACCTCCGCCTACCCCCTAGTGGGGCCGTGAACAAGCAAACGGGAGGCGAACAACCATCCCCCTCATCCTCTAGGCAACGGTAGGACGCCACCCTCCGGGAGGCTCCATATTGTCTCAATGTTCAGTCCCTAAAACTTCTTCTTCAATCAATAGTTCATTAACAGTGTATGTAAGTTCCACCATGTTTTTCACTAGAACGGTACAGCAAAGTATATTTTTTGAGCATTAAACTCTTATTATTTTATTGTGTAATTATCACAACATATAACACCACCCATCATCACTACATATAACACCATCCATCATCACTACATATAACACCACCCATCATCACTACATATAACAATATCCATCATCACTACATATAACATCATCCATCATCACTACATATAACACCATCCATCATCAATACATATAACAATATCCATCATCACTACATATAACATCATCCATGATCACTACATATAACACCATCCATGATCACTACATATAACAAAATCGATCATCACTACAGATCGGTAAAGTAGTTTCCGAGATTCTCGTGCGGACACACAAACACACAGACATACTTCTTTGTTATATATATATATATATATATATATATATATATATATATATATATATATATATATATATATATATATATATATATATATATTAGTTCTTGATTTGATAAGTGGCAGGACTGAAGTAAACACTTTGTTGGTTTTGCTTTATTGTAGAAAAATATAGTTTCACAGGTACTGAGTTCAGTTGAGAGTATATTGTACCTTTTCTGCTCAGGAAATGTCTTAGTACACTTGTATAAGAGAGCACTTAAGTGAGATGTTCACTGGGTAACAGGTGATATGATAGTATCTCTCTCACCAGGGAGAGGGAGTTGTCAGGTGGGTCTTACAGGATAAGCGTCAGGTTGTTGTTGTTGAACTTTGCTGACCAAGCTTGACCTCGCCTGCTCCCCAGAGAAAATGTCAACTCACCAATTGATTCATACTCATGAATGAATGACTTGGTGAATATATGTGTAATATACATTTGGGTAGATATTTATATAATACAAATTGTGCTGTTACACCCTCTCGGTCATCTATATCCGATGTCCTCACAGATTAAGACTTAGGTGTACCTAACCTTGTTACAAAAAGGTGTGCTTAGCTAAACTTTTTCTTCGTTTATATGTTTTGCAATTCCTTCCGATTTTTTTTTAGAAACTATTGTGTACCTAGAAGAAATCTTTCTGTAACAAATTATCATAACAATCAAGGAACTGATAAATATGATGGTAGGTAGGATTATGCCGGAAGTTAAGTATAAAGGAAGAGAATCCTGTAAGTCAGGAAACTGTCTCATTAATATACGATAGGAGGTTAAACTTATCAGAAACAATATGGAGATTTCTTAAACTTATATTTAAGGGAAATGGTATGGGAATCAGCTCCGAAGTAATATATGTGACAAATGCAAGATGCTGACGAGTAGGCAAGGTTGTGATTGCATTACTGCTAATTTCACAATAGTCTGGTGCTATATGGTAACCTTCTACCATTAAATGTTTGCCTACATCCTAATATATAAGTATCACACTGGTTTGATTCTGGAAAAAGAAATATTGCATATTATTGACATGTGCGTGAAACACCAACCTATGTGGTATTGGAGTGTATACACATTGTTGCAGAGCTGTAGAGGCATTAGTTTGTAACAGCTAATTCACATGAAGCTTCCGCGGCCCGAGTGAATGCGAAAGCATACTCCGGATAAACATGCAGATGCAAATATGTTGATTTACAATGATTTAGGACTTCATGCTTAGCCACAGCAACTTATGAAAAATCCTCTTATACTATTATTAGTTCAATTTGTTTGTTCAGAATTAATATTCCCTCTTTCGCATTTAGTGGAAATGGTTCCAAATGCCATGCATTAATTTTTTTTTGTGATTTTACTGGAATGTGTATTAGTATTTCCCTGTGTGTTAATGTTGCTTCTAATAAGGGATAATAATATTCCACTTCATGCTCCTGAAAGATAGGAGTTAGATGATAATTAGTTTCAGATATATGCAACGCGGCAATTAGTTGATGAACCGGCAACAACTGTGCGTCAACACGTCCTAACCCTGCATTTACAAGATCAGCAATGAGCCTATTACTGGTTTCTATGAAAGATGTACAGAGGCCTCAGCAGCATGCATGTATTCAGATAAGCAGAGTTGCCATTCCAGTGTAGATTCTGACCGAATGAATCCCTCGACCACTTGTGTTCGTTGATTAGTTCGTTCAACAATATCATTCATATGAGAGGTCAGAGTTTTCATTGCCCTGTAGGACTGTGCAATAGACCTATTTTGTTTCCTAACCGCGTATGAAACTGCACTCATTTTATTTCCTAGTTTGGCCACATCTTCGGCAGTTGCCGTACCAAACAAGGTGTTACTTATTAAACCTACAAAATTAAACAGACCACGTTTTTAACGCCGCTGAAAATGTACATTTTTCCCGATGTCTTCAGGAGATACAGGGAACTTTCCTTCGAAATGCCTTACTCGTTTGAGTAATCTCTTCATACGGTCGTGTTGAAGAGAGATGGTCTGATGGATTGTTGTAGAGAATGTAGATTGTTGTTCGAGATCTTGCAAGGTTTGCATAGCTGTTTCAATGTGGACAGCTACCGACCTCAGATGCGCTAGCATGCGCTTTAAGTCATGAAGCTCGTATTTGATAGTGACAATGTCTTGTACTACTAAAACTTTGCCTAGTGGGGCAACTAAGGCTCCGGGTTTGACGACGTCTGCTGGGGAAGCGGCTGTTGTCACCACACTCCAGACCAACAGTAGTAGTAGTGATATCCAAGCCATGTCTGAAATAGGTGAGGATAATTAATAATTAGTGGTTGCTGATCGTAGTTGTTGACGATATGTATTGTCTCTCGTTATATTTTGTTGAGCAACTGTTGTAGTTGAAGTAGGATGTACTTGACTGACATTAGGAGTCCCTACTAAGTTTCTGCTGACTTTTTTCATTATATCTACATGTACTATATCTGTAACATTTGACGTTGGCTTAACAACTTGGAATTTGTTTCCATGTTCTTTCGCTCTTATCACGTACGGACCTGTGAATTTAGGCGAGAGTTTTGATATGCGTTCCGGCGCTCTTATCATTACTCTATCTCCTATTTCTAATTTTATAGGCTTACCTTTTTTATGTTGCTTGCAGATCATTTCAGCACGTGAGGCTGCTAAGTGTTTTCGTACTTTTCCATGGATGCTCGTGAAAACATTGATTTGTTTCTTGGCATAGTCATACATGTTGTACACAGGTTTTGGAATTCCTGTTAGTAAATCATATGGTAAGCATTTATCTGTACCGTAAATTATGTAGTATGGCGATTTGCCTGTAAAGCTATTTATAGATCCATCGATGGACGCTGCAACCTGTGGAAGCCAGTCCTCCCACGAACTATGCATTGGATTCACCACATGTCGGAGAATCTCAAGAATTTTTCTATTCGCATGCTCGACCAACCCATTTGAAGATGGATGGTAGGCGGTTGTGAAGGTTTATGTAATGGCATATTGTTGACATATAGCAGCTAAGAGGTGATTCTTAAATTTTGCCCCGTTATCCGAGAGTATCACCCTAGGTGTAGAGAAAGGACAGATTAGATGAGTGACTAATGCATGAGCCACTGATTCGGTGGACTTGTTCGGCAATGATGCGAGTACCACAAATCTGGAAAAAATGGTCAACGCAGACAAGTATACGTAACTAGAGCCTAGATGGCTTTTTGGTAGTTGCAATAAATCGATCGCAACTGTATCCCATGGACGCTCCTGCGTCGGGTATTCTAAGGTTGGAGCGGGATCCATCGTTGTTCCCTTGTGTTTTGCACAAGATAAACATTTAGCAATGTGATGCTCGATGTCGATCCTCATAGATTTCCAATAATATTTTTGTCTAATTTTTGTTAGACTTCTATCTCGTCCTGGATGCCCAGCTTCGGGTGCATCATGGAAGAGGGTGAGAATGTTTTCCTTTAATGATGTAGGAATAACAATTTGAGAGATTGACTCGTGTTGTGTTTTCACTGAGCGATATAGTTTCCTGTGCCGCAGCTCAAACTGTGAGAGTGGTAGAGGTAATTTGGGCAAATTTACCTCATCTCCCGATTCTAAGGCATATATAACCTCGGACCATAATGGATCCTGTAACTGTTCTGCTCTTAATTATGGCAAGGTGAACGTAGGTACTGGCGTGACAGGAGCTATGTGTCTAGATAGCGAATCAGCTACCACGTTCGCACGACCCGGCAAATACTTGAAGTCGAGTGCTAACTCCTGTATGATCAGAGACCAGCACGCTAAACGCCCTAATAAATTCTTTCCATTATATAGTTCTGTCACGGCTACATAATCTGTGTGGACTGTGATCGGATATCCCAAAATGAGATCCCGAAAATGCTTGAGAGCCCATACTACAGCTAATGCTTCTAATTGAGTAGCTGAATAACGTGTTTCTGCATCGTTGAGGATGCGACTGGCGTATGCTACTACCCGCCATTTTCCTCGATAATCAGTTTGCATGGGCACCACCCCTAAACCTAAGCCCGAGGCGTCAGTACACGTGGTAAATGGTTTTGTGTAGTCCGGAAAGGCTAACACTGGAGCTTGTTCCTTATTCTATGTAAACTCCACATCCTTTTTGAGGAGTTTAGTGAGTGGTGATGCTAACTTGGCATAACCTTCAATGAAAGAACGGTAGTATCCTGATAATCCTAGGAAACTACGAAGTTGATCTACGTTCTTGGGACAAGGGAATTGTTTCACCGCCTTTACCTTGCAATCTATTGTGTGTCTACCATTGCCATCCACTACGTGACCAAGAAATTGGATTCTGGATTTGAGAAATTCAAATTTGGAAAGTTTCATTTTCAATCCAGCTAGATGTAGCGTTGTGAAAACTTCTCGTAGCTTCTTTAGATGACTTTGTAAATCTTTGCTTACTATGATAAGATCATCTAGATAGGCATAGACTGTGTTACCTATCATTTCAGCAAACAAGGTGTTTATCATTCTTTGGAATGTTAGCGGCGCATTTCTTAGACCAAATGGCATTCTTAAGAGCTCGAAATGTCCCATAGGTGTGCTGAACGCAGTTATTTCGCGGGAATCCTCATGTAAGTGAATTTGCCAGTACCCGCTAAGTAAATCTAAGTTGCTGAAGACTGCGTTGTATTTTCCTAGTGACTGTAGAAAGTTACAGTTACCTGGTTGACTCGTCGAAAATCTATGACTGGTCTCTATCCTTCATCTTTCTTGGGAACTAAAAATAAAGGTGAGTTCCATGGTGATGAATAAAGTTTGATCACCTTTTCGTCCAACATGTCTTGTACTATTTGCTGTACTACTTCTGCTGTGGGGTAGCCTATTTGCTGGGATGTATATTGGGTTAGCTTCCGGTTTGAGTGGAATATGATGATTTGTCAACGTTGTTTTACCTAGGGGTTCTCCAGGAAATGCTATGATTTCCTTGAACTCGGCGAGTAATTCTAAAAGATCACTTTTGCCTCGAGGATGATCCACTACTTTCACGTGTAACGCTATCAACGCTACATTATTTACAATATGTGATTTTTCGTCCGGTTTACCCTGTGTTACACTACCTATTGGTAATTCTAATGGCTCTTTGACAACCGCTTTGTCATAAACATGGAAATTACCTAAACCACACCCCTTTCTTATGGTTATGGGTCCCCCTGTTCTATTGAGAACGAGGACATCTGTGAGACTACCTATTCTAACAGTGCTTAAGGTAGACTCAAGTGACAAACCTTTCACTCGTGAGCTTTCACTCAGACACACAACATCTGTTCCTTCACTCACATTTGGCAAACGTACTGTGACTTTAGTTATTTTATGGCTATGTAACCGTTATACACCAGTTAACACAGCAGGCGTTAGAGTCCAGTTCTGGCCGCTTTCATCCGAAATGTCCTTTGAGCCACTAGGTGGAGTTTCAGAGAGTGACTCCGTAACTAATTGCTGCTGTGTCAAAGACTCCCCCGCGCCTGTCGCGGCAGTTAGTACACGAACACCCGAAATAAGCAATGGATGTGAAGTTTGCATTGCGTGATATGTTTTACAATTATGCATGTGTGTTTGATCTCGTGGCTGAACGTTAATCTTGTTCTGCCTTAGAGTGGTCAGACCAAGTAACCCGTCCGCTGGCAAAGAAAATGCCTTAACTATGTAGAAATCCGCCAAAAACGCTTTACTGGACCTAGAAAAACGGAGTGGTAGTGTTATCACCCCCGCTATGTCTAATTGGATTCCCGACACACACCGGACTGAGGAATGTCTGTAGGTCTTATTGGCCACTTATTTGGAGGATATCGCCGTTGGAGTTCATTGAACGACATTAATGACATAACATTGGCACAGGCCCCCGTATCTATATCTAGGGATAACTGATTGTTACCTATCCTCGCTAGTACGGTCAACACCTCCATTTTGTTTAACGCGGCGATTAATGAGCCTGTGGTGGAAGCGTTGTTTTCTTGAACCGTTGACGCTATCCTAGATCGTGTTATTGGACACGCTCCTCTTCCCCCGAAGGCTGTATAGTTGTCTCCCTTAGATTTTCCACTTCTTGACGCATACGCTGTACAGTACATTTCTACAATCTTCTGTGTTGTGGTATGGAGACTGAAGTACTATACACTATTTATTCGGAGTGCCTTTAGTATTTGGAGACATTTTACTTTCTGTGTAATGTCCCATTGTAGATTTTGGCTTAGCAGGGCTATCTGAAATCCTTAGGTCCTGCGAGGATTCTTTCCTTCGATCCTGCCTCTGGCTGGCTGGGGACTTATCTGCTTGTCCTGCAATCCAGCATTTTTCTGTGGTATGTCCCTTACGTTTACTGACTTTGCAAAAAGGTATTTTTTTGTGTTTGGTTCCCGTGACAGACTGTGGTTGTTCCTTAAAGCTGGTGACTGGTGCCATTTACAACGCCCGAGGAACATTTTCCTTGTGTTCCGCAATTGCTTCTACATAATGTATAAGCTTCGTCCCTTTTTTAAATTCTTTCTTTTGGGCTTTCTTGCGTAAGGGTTCATTTGTTGACAAGATAAACTGCTGCAATTCAATAATTCTGTAGAAATTTACTTTAGACATGTTGTCATTTTTATCGAACCAATCTGAGGAATCCATGTAAGATCTGACATCTATCTTAGTGAGACCCGCACAAATTTGGGCTTCTTGTGCTTCATGTGCAAGCAGAGTGTCGCCTGTCCTCTCTGCCATCTTAAAAATCCTAGAAAGTGGACCTCCTTTGGAGCCCGATCCAAAAAAAGAAATGAATTGCTCCCTAAATGTTGGATAATCATCCGTTTCTTCGTCAATGGCTGAAGCATAGATACCTCTAGCTGCCAGACTACCGGTTTTGATAAGGCTTCGGACATATGAAATTTTATCAACATCATTGGTGACATCGTTATTTGTCATTACATCTTCGCATTTATGCAAAACTGCTAAACTAGTATAATCAGGATCCTCGCCTGTAAACTCTTGTACCTTAATATTATTTAGAAGTAGCCTTACCGTTTGACCGGCCCTTGTAGGTAGTGGGTTAGTAGAACCACATGTTGCCATTTTTTTTGTGTTAGTTAAAGCACTAGCGTTAGTAACAGGTGAAGGCAATGGGTAAATGTTACCTGACCTTACTTGCCGACTGTGTAAATCCTCAAACTGAGAATCAATGAAATTATCACAGGTAGCTAAAGAGTCGGGAGGTGTTAACACTATTTAATTGTGGTAATTCTTCCTCACTATCAGTTGCCACTAGCTTCTGTGAAATATTAGATGACTGGCTATCAGAATCTGAGTCACTAATTTCCTGTTTGATATCCAAAATTTTTGGAAGAGGTATAGGACCAATTTCGAGCCAATAGCATGAATGCCTTAAGCCTGCCGGAATCAATGAGAAAGTCTGTGAGAAGTGACGATATGAAGACGCAGCGTCCCATGTGCCTACGCAGTTTGAAAAAGTCAGTTGAGTTTTGGTCAGAGTTAAGTGTTGGTGTGTAGTTGTGATTGTGGGTATTTTATATCACACACAATTGTTTTAAATTAGTTCTGTAACTCTTAAGTGGCAGGGCTGATGTAAACACTTATTCTGGAGTTTCTTTATTACAAAAGCGGCTTTATACACAGGTACTTAGTTTGGGAGACAATTGTTACGAACCCCTCCACCCAGCACTACGAACCACGCCATCTATTGTCCTGATCTACCTACCCAGCACCACGAGCAACGCCATCTAGGGACGAGACATGAGTATGACTCGTCTTAGTTAACACTCCTGGGTTTCCCTTCTCCATATCCTGGTTGTTGCGTCACTTCCTCCAAGTCTTCTTTGTGAGCTCCAATTCGAGGAGAGAGCACTTGGGTCTGGGAAGTGACCACAGGATCATCTATCCTCTAAACCTACTGTGCAGTGACTACCTACCGTCTTCTACAATACTCAGCCTTACTCGTCAGCCATCTCAGCTCCTCACTTAAGTATTTGTAATCTTGTATTGCCTCCCCCGCGTCCACTTGCTTCAAGATTGTTTTATGTTTTATTAATATGTATATACTGTTAATGTTTAGGTTAAGTTTGGTTAAGGGTAATTTATAAGCTGAATATTTTGTTAAGGGATTTATGGTACTTTATTATACACAACGAAAACTCGCATCCTTTGTCTACCCTTTTATATTCCGATTGTCTTTGTTTTTGTTTTTTGTTACCTGTTGGGATCTGGGTAGACGTATAACTATATTCTAAATCCCCAACTCGTAACACAATGTATTGTGAATTCTCTCCAGGGGAAGTGTTTTGAGTACACTTTTATAGGAACACTTAAGTGAGGTATTCTCGCCCCTATAACTGGCAAGATTCTGCCCTCACCTCTCACTCAAATTGTGAGAGAGGAAGGAGAAGCCGGCTACTGTGATTAGTAAGCTTAATCTCGCTCAACTCCTGATGAATTTATAGTCTCAGTATGTATAACATGAACAACTACTGAATTATTGTTGAATAACTCAGTGAATTACTACTGAGTCATTGTTGAATAACTTAGTGAATAATTTAGTATTATATATTTGGGTGAATATTTATATAATGCAAATGGTGCTGTTACACTGCTCGGCCACCTCCAACCGAGTTCTCACGGTTTAAATCCTAGGTGTATCTAACCTTGTTACAATAAAGTATGCTTTAGCTAAACTTTTCTTTTTGCATATGCTTTTGCAATTCCTCTTAGAAATTATTGTGTACCTAGAAGAAATCTTTCTGTAATAAATTAGCATGACAATCAAGGAACTGATAAATATGATGGTAGGTATAATCAAACTAGGTAGGATTAAACCGGAAGATAATTATAAAGGAAGAGAATCCTGTAAGTCAGGAAACTGTGTTTCATTAATATAAAGCTGTCACCTCCTCATATGGTGGGGTATAATGTATTGTGATTCATATGACCCTTGGTTAGCTAGCTAGGAAGATAGGTTATTGGTTTGAAAGTGTAACTGTTCATTTTGAGTACCGTCGTTAATAAATGAAGAACCGTTATGATTTAGTTCTCAAGTCCTTTGTGTTGACTAAAACATTGTCATGCCTGCCTTTGGTATTATGCAGTGATACAGTGAGCCATAAGAAATAACACAACCTGACGTCTGGTATTCCGGTTCCCCAGTTATCGCTGGTTAAGCCATTATCCACCAGTTATTCTCTCCCCTCATCACCTTACCACCTCGGGTGTGTGAGGGCCAACTGAAGGCCTGACCCCCCCCCCCATACTAACACCCTCCCCTCAAACGTAAGCAAATACCTCAACACCCTTCATTCCCTCCTCCTCAGTTCTCCCTCCACCTCTTGTGAGTATAAGGAGAAAAAGCAAAGAATTAAATAAAATATAGATAAAAAGAAATATCATAATAAGTAAAAAGAAATAAAAGAATAGTAAAAGGAAAATAAAACCCCTTTTTTGTATTGTTGTTACATGATAGTGGTGGAATATGTTGTGGTGATGGTGGTGGTAGATGTGGTGGTGATCGTGGCAGTTGATATAGTGGTGATATTGGTGGAATTTATGGTGGTGATAGTAGTGTTAGATGTGGTGGTGACTGTGGTAGTTGATATAGTGGTGATATTGATGGAATATTGGCTGGCGATAGTGGTATTAGATGTGGTGGTGATAGTTTTGGTAGATGTGGTGGTGATAGTGGTGGTAGATGTGGTGGTGATAGTGGTGGAAGATGTAGTGGTGATATTGATGGTAGATGTAGTTGTGATGTGTGATAGATGTGGTGGTAGATATAGTGGTGATATTGGTGGTGTATATGGCGGTGATAGTGGTGGTAGATATGAAAGTGATAGCGGTAGATGTGGTGGTGATAGAGGTGGCAGATGTTGTGGTGACACTGGTGGTGATATTGGTGGTATGTATGGTTGTGATAGTGGTGATAGATGAGGAGGTGGTGGTGGTAGATATGGTGGTGACATTGGTGGTAGATATGATGGTGATATTGGTAGTTGATATGGTGGTGACATTGGTGGTAGATATGATGGTGATATTGGTAGCTGATATGGTGGTGACATTGGTGGTAGATGATGTGCTGGTGATAGTGGTGGAAGATGCAACTGTGATATTGATGGGAGATGTAGTGGTGATGTGTGGTAGATGTTGTGGTAATCGTGATTGTAGAAATAGTGGTGATATTGGTGATATATATGGTGGTGATAGTGATGGTGATAGTGGTGGTAGATGTGGTGGTGAAAGTGGTGGTAGATATGGTGGTGATATTGGTGGTAGATGTGGTGATGATAGTGGTGGTAGATGTGGTGGTGATTGTGGTGGTAGATATGGTGGTGAGAGAAGGTATTCTATTTGTATTGAATATATGTTGAAAGCATTAGATATCTTTATGTGTAGAGAATTATGGGTCTATCTGGTCCCTGTGAACGTTGGGAAATCGTGGCTTAGAGTCTCGACACGAATGCCATAACGTTTTAATAAGCTGAGCACATGAACACTTTACTTAAAACACATCTAAGTTACGTTACTGGATCACTGGCACATACAAACAAACAACTAATTCAAATCACCTAGTAAGGCTGGAACCTATATGCAATACTAAATACACACCTGTACATGGGGAGTCAGAGGCTGGAGTGAGCCAGAACAGAGTCTGCCTCTCTCCTTCTCCAGCCAACGCTCATACCCAGAGTTACCAAGTTGCAACTTACACAGATGTATCAACAGACTCCGTTACTGTACACATCGGTGTGTGAAAATGAGGCTACGAGCTTATATTAATTTTCTAATATTAAATTTTTAAACTAAGCAGTGACTGAGCTTTCAAAGACAAGAATTAAACTGATGACAATTACTGAGAATGGCAGTGTACTGTGGGCGGAGCTTCGGAAGCAGATAACTGAGATTTTATGTTATGTTCCAGAGATAAGTAGAAATTCTATTTATACTTCAGCCCCCATCTAGTTTCTACAATAATAATAATAATGGTTGCCCGTCGTGTGACGAGGATTGCCGGCTAAAGGGACCACCTAGGTGTGAATTTGTTTAAGGTGTAGATGCTGTCGCAAACACAGCAACCACACCCTAAGTTAACGAGCTGCATGACCCAGTGTCAAGGAATATTCCGAGAAGACCGGACAACTCGCCAACTGCACTGGCTAACCATTACCCAGGAATACGATCTGCAAATCGTTTAACATCCAAGTTCCCAATTACTACTAGGTAGACAGAGGCAAATGGCATAAAGAAACTTGCCCGTAGTTTCACCCTCGCTTGCGAGGCTGGTCGCCAGGTCGCCACATCTAATACAGGACTGACAACAATTTCTATATCCTCATCGGATTCTCTGATGCTAAAAGATAAAAAAGATGAGACTTCTGTTTTAAATTGCTATTCCATAAGTGCACGATAAACAGACTGATTTACAGCTGGTGATTGGGTACTCAAAACGCAACATCTTAACACGAAATTCTCTACACATAAAGATAAATTGTGAGGGCGCGGGTTCCCTCTCTATCTACACCACCCTCATCTTACTTCTCTTAGTCTTACTCTTACTCAGTTCCGTCACCTATTCTTTTGGTAGCATGGACATTCTTTTGGTAGCATGGTCGAGGGTCTAGGCACATGGGTATGGTAATTCTGGTATCAAGTCATTTGGATGGAAATAAAGGTAAAATACTGTGGGAGAAATGAATACACCTAAAGTACTCTAAGAACAAATTTATTAATATGAAATCAATGGGGAAATATATAGTATTAATCATATAACTACCAGGCTCAACTCCTGGGCTTATTGCAAACTCAGTTCTTACTCAACATACTCGTAAATAATTAAACTAGCATATACAGGGGTCCACTACCCAACATGGGATAATTATGTCCAACTAATTATCCCTAACATACATGTTACAACACTCTCTGTGGACATATACTTCCAAGGAGTAACCCAGGGTAGAGCACTGGGGCTCACGACTGTTGTTATTGCGGGGGTAGCCAGACACATGGCGAGTCTGGGGTCTGGCCCAACGAAGCAGTGGGGCACATTAATCAGGCAGCATCAGTGCCATCGTTTCGTATATAATCCCTGTTGGTCATCTACTACATCCGAGGCCGTTGTTGAATGGTTGCAAGAATCACAATGGGATCTGGAGAAACATTGGAGCAGCGTCAGGGAGCATGACAACACAAACAACTCTCTTGCCTAGACGACAGACGTATTTACGTTATATTACTTCTACACTGGGTGAATGACAATTCAACTGTTAAATCATGAACACTGGTGAACACTGATATTCACTACAATTGACTGAATTAACTGAATGGCTACACAAAAACATACCTGGAGAAACATTGGAGCAGCGTCAGGGAACGCTTTCCCGGCCCATCTTGGGTGTATATACCCCTGAGTTGCCAGTGATCGCTACTCCCACAATGACAATAATTACAAACAAACTAACTGTTACTCATTCAAAGATGACCTTCAGTTGACAAAGGTCTGGCGATTTACTTGATTTGATATACACAGACTAATTCAAGATTGAGCTTCCCAGGAGAAAGTGGAAAAACAACGCATTGATAACTGTCTTCACAAAGGCCGGACTCTGGGAGGGAACACAAGTGTAGCGTCTATGGGGAAAAAACACGTCTTCTCAGGGGTCGCTAACTCACTCAAGTTTTGCGGGCGTGGAGTTTAATAAGAATCATTAGTTAAATAGATCAGCAGTCAACGTGACCATGACAATATGATGCCTTCAACATATACTCAATACATCTAAAATACTTTCTCTCACTGTAGGTATAACTGAATTACTGTACAATAAATTCATTCACTCTCAATTTCAAATTCCCGAACACCCTATGAGGTATTAAGAATTACCCGAGTCCCTAAGGTAGTCCAACAGAGAAAACGAAGGACTAAGATGCCCTGAAATGGTAAGAGACCGCAAGTCTCTGGTGGGGGCTCAAAAGTTTCACAGGTTTTGTGGGTGGTGTAGCATAATATGAATAATTTATTGTTGAACGGACTAACCAGGTTATCGTGACCATGACATAATAAGCCTGTATTTTAATAACATTAAGAACATGTTTTAAGAATTTTAAATAAAATTTGTATTTTCTAATAAATATTATATCCTCACACCTCACTCCCATGTCATAATTGCGTAGCGTAGAGTATGTGGCCAGTAGTCTAATTTCTCTTTGTTAGGCTCACATACATGTAGAAGATCTCGCACTCAGGATGGAGGTGAGAAAGGAAACTCAGAATAGCTTAACTCTACATGTATTGTATGTACAATGCAGTGCTAGGGAGTTGCTGTGTGGTGAGGAGCTTGTCGAGAGGAGGTCCTGTTCGTTTGAGAGTGTTGAGTAGAATGACCATCGGTGGTGGTGGTGATACGGAGAGAAGAGGGCATTGTCTCTGAGGGTGCAAGAAGGGTACAGTACAAGGTAAGTTCAGAAGTGGGAAATATAGGAGGAGGTTGACAGCAGGTGGGCTATCCACCTTGCGGAGACGAGGTTTTGTCTTCCGTCAACAGTGCTGCATTAGAGGACTCTTGCGGTTAGGGAAGGCCGGTCTCAGCCAAGCTAAGCTAAGTTGTTCTATTTCATGTTTTCTTGGGGCATATTATGTTAGGGCGGAGGGTCCCTCCAAGTACTTGTGGCATTGGAGGGATGATCCCCATCTTTTTAGGTTCTAGTTTTTATTGTGGGTGTTTGTGATCTTTTGAGGTCTTTGTTTGTTTGTGGGGTCCCTCCAGGTCTTTGTGTGACTGGAGAGTTGTTCCCATCTTTTGGTTCTTTTTTATTGTGTATATAGAGGCTCCGGTTCTTCGTTATCAGTTTTTATGCTTCTAGGCCACCATCTGTGCGATGTGTTTTTGTTTTCCTCATTTAGTTGGTTTAGTATGGGATCCTGTTCTTGATGGATTTTTTCCCATATTGCATTTGCTTGGGTGTGTATTCTGGTGTTGAGTGGGTCTATACCGTGTTCTTTGTGTATGGTGGTTTGTGTTTTGCAACTCTTCTGAGGGCTATATTTTGCACTGCTTGAAATTTAAGTTTGTTTGTTCTTGCGATTGTGTTCAGAGGTATCGGAGGGTATTCTAAGTGTGGTCTGATCAGTGCTTTGTATAGGAGCAGTTGCGTGTTGGTGTTTAATTGGCGGAATCTTCTGAGCTTTGTAAGTTGTGATTTTGCAATTGCTATTCTTTCATTGATGTGGGGGATTATTCCGCTTCTGGTTATCTTGAGTCCTAATATTTTTCCGTTGGCAGCATATGGTATTTGTTGGTTATTGACAATAATGGGGTAGGGATTTGTTTTTGCGATGTGAATTATTTTGAGTTCTTGGACATTCGTTTTTATCTTCCATTTTCGTTCATAGTTATTTATTATCTCTATTTCTCTGCTTGTTCTGAGGGCCATCATTTGTTTGGATTTTCCTGGGTACCTGACTATCTGTGTGACATCATCTGCCGTGGTTGTGGCATGTCTGCTGTGTATACAGAGTAGCATGCCGGCGATATATTACTGCCCTGGGGAACTCCACTGTGAAGGTTGAAAGTTTGTCCTAGATGGTTGTCGATGGTTAATTTCGCCTTTCTATTGTCTAAAAAATTGCATAGTAGTGTTGTGATACTGAGACGCATGTCCAGTTTGATTATTTTCAACTTCAGTCCTTCATGCCAGACTTTATCAAATGCTTTTGATACATCTCTTAGAATTATATTACATTGGTCTCTGTTGCTTGCAGCATTTGCAATTGATTCGTATATTAGTGCTATTGCTGCGTTGGTTCCTCGATTTTTCCAAAAGCCGTGCTGTCTCGGGTTATATATATATTTTTTTTTGTCTAGATAATTTATGAGTCTGTGGTTGACTATTTTTTGACCATCACGGACTGGACTGATGTTGGGGATTACTGGCCTCTTCGCCATTAGGCTATTTCGGCCGAAGCTGATGTCTTCTTTCTTCTTCTAATCTTGGTCTTCTTTCTTGCTACAACTAATCTGATGTTCTTGTTTCTTCTTTTCTTGTTATTCTTGTGTTCTTCTTGTTCTTGGTATTTTGGTTACTTCTTTCTTCTTGTTGTCTTATTTGGGATGAATTATGGTATGCATGAGTGATATGATGGTGAGTTAGTGACAGACCAGATGAAATGGCTTGTCAGGTGACTAGTTTCTCTGTGATTTTTTTTTGTTTTATTATTTTTTATTTTGTCTTTTGTAGCCCGTGTCTTTTTGTTTGAATATGTGTTGGTGGGTGTCAGTTTAGCTTGATAAATGTGAGTGTTGTATGTAATGATAAGGTTTGTGATGTGTTTCTCATGTTGTATGTTTTAATTTTTGTTTTATTCATTTTTTATTTATTTTTTTTTAAAGGCATGGTTACATACATATAATAGATATAAAAAGAGTTCATGCGTGTGTCAATCATAACATGCCGATAAGATGGGTCTCCTTGAGGAAGGTTATTACTGCGTCACTTATGGTGACATTATCTTGCAATAGGTTGGGTACAGTCAGCACGAAGCCTTGCTCGGCAGCTAGGATCACCAGCTGCCGGCGCTCTGGTTCGTACTGGCTGCACTCAGTCAGAATATGTCTGATGGAGAGAATTAGGTTACAAGTGGCACAGATAGGTGGGAAGGAATTGTCAAGATAGGCCCCTAGGTGGGTCGGATAGGTACAGTTCAGCCTTAGTCTGGCGAGAACGACCTCTTCCCTCCTTTTCTTTCTATATGCTGAGGGCCAGTTTCCTATATTAGGCTTCCAGGTGTTGTGGAGATCCAACCTAGTCCATTCAAGTTGCCACTTTCCAAATGTATATGTCTTCCCCAAGGAGAGACACGACTGAGTCTCCCAGGGTACATTAGTTGTCTCCCCGAGACCCACAGTCGCTCTTGCTAATCTGTCTGCCTGTTCATTGCCCCAAATGTTACAATGCCCAGGCACCCACACCAGCACAATATTCTTGGCACACTCATGTAATTTATTAATAATGTTGCCCTGTATCTCATTGCTGGTAGTATCACCACCTTGAATTGCTTTAAGAGCTGACATGGAATCTGAAATTACAGCGACATCATTGACATTGCTTGTTATTGCAATGTCAATGGCTCTACTTATTGCGAACATTTCTGCAGAGAATATGGTTGTATGCCGCGGCAGGCGGGAGCTCCACTCCCCGTCTCTGCTCCAGATACCGGCTCCGACGTTGTCGTCAGTCTTGGACCCGTCGGTGTACACGTGAGTATAGGCGCTGAATCCTTCAAGAAATTGATAGAAAAGTTGCCTCAGGAGCTCAGGATGAACGTCATTCTTCGCTCCCGGAAGCCACGATGTTTCCACATGGAAGTTGGGGTTCTCCCATGGCGGACACAACGGTGGAACGTATCTATCAACGTCTTCGAAATGGATACCAGCACCCTGGCACAAGGCCTGGAGGCGGACAACCGAGGACGGGGACCTATGCAGCTGCAGGAAACGGAATTTAGCAACAGCACACCAACCTGGGTGGTCTGTGCCGCGCTTCCTAGCCGTACTCAACCCGTACCTTAGCGTCAACATGTCCCTCCTGATGTGAAGTGGAGGGACGTGGGCCTCAACCTCTAGTTTACCTACACGTGTACACCTGTAAGCACCCAGACATAGACGAAGGCATCGGTTCTGTATTCTGGTTAGCTTTGCGAGTGTGGTGTTGCATCCCGAAGCATACAACTTGCATCCATAATCAAGTTTTGATCTGATCAGGGTCTTATACACCATTAATAAAGATTTCCTATCGGCTCCCCATGTAGTACCTGATAAAACTTTCAGGATGTTTGTGACTTTAAGACATTTACTTTCAAGTTCGTTAATGTGGTTTTTCCACGTTAATTTCCGGTCAAAATGAACACCAAGAAATTTTACTGAAGTCTGAAATTTAATAGGAGTATCATTTAATTTTAATACTGGATTACTAATGTTACGTTTCTTAGTGAAGACTACTCCTACTGTCTTCTCAACTGAAAACCTAAATCCCCATTGTATTGCCCACTGTTCCGCGGCTTTTAGGCCGGCTTGCACCCTTTGTGCAGATAGCCTCTCAACTCGAGAGGAGCGCCAGATTGCGCAATCGTCAGCAAACAAGGAGAATTTGAGGTCACTTAAGCTGGGGGCTGGTGATAGGAAATCATTAATCATTATAAGGAATAAAATTGGGCCCAAAACGCTACCTTGTGGAACTCCATTTTCAAAGACAAATGTGTCTGACTTTACGTTACCTTTTAATTTGACGGAAAAAGTCCTGTCTTGCAAAAAATTTCTAATAAAAATTGGCAAATTACCTCTCAGACCCAAGGCGTGGAGCTTCATCATGAGGCCAGTCCGCCATGTCATGTCGAAAGCTTTTTCTATGTCTAAGAATACTGCAATTAATGTTTCTTTACTGCAAAGAGCTTTTGAGATGTCAGTTTCAAGACTTATTAAATGATCTAGTGTGCTTCTACCTTGGCGGAAACCACACTGTCGATCATTCAATAAGTTGTTACTTTCCAAAAAATACATTAGTCTACGCTTTATCATACGTTCCATGACCTTACACAGACAGTTTGTGAGCGAAATCGGACGGAATGAGTTGGTGTTTTTCGGGCATTTGTCCCTCTTCGGGATCGGTACGACATGGGCAAAGTGCCATGAGTTTGGAAACGTTCTGGACGTCCAGATCTCATTGTACACTTCTAGCAATTTGTCCAGGTTTCCCTGGTCAAGGTGCTTAATCATCTCGTATCGTATACCGTCAGGTCCAGGAGTAGAGCCCTTGCCCTTATTAATAGCAAAGGAAAGTTCCTCTGGGGAAAATGCTCGATTGTAGCCCTGTTCGTCCCCGTTCTCGAAGTCGAGATGCAAGAGCTCGGCACGATCACGGAACACGCCGAAGCGTGGATCATGATTGGTGGAGCTACTGGCATCTGCAAACTTCTGGCCTAGGGTGTTGGCAATGGCCTGGGGTTCGTCGAGAATCCGCCCTCCACTACTCACCTGTGGGATAAAACTCCTTCCTCCTTTGGATCTGACCCGGTTTATAGCCGACCATACCTCAGAGGAAGGGGTATCCTTGTTAATAGTGGAGACGAACGCCCGCCAAGACTCTCTCTTACACTCCCTGAGAACCCTCCTAGCCTTGGCTCTAGCTTTTTTATATTCAATTAAGTTTACAAGTGATGGAATTCTATTGAATAAACGACATAGCCTATTTCGCTCACAGACCACTCGTCGGCAGTCTGGTGTCCACCATGGAACTCCAGGCCTGTGGGTTTTTGCAGAAGTCTTAGGAATTGTTAAATCTGCTGCGTGTATTATAGCTTGTTGTATGTGTGTAATTTTGGTGTTGATGTCTTGTCCAAAGGTGTCTATACGAACGGCTCCTGAGTAGGCCCTCCAGTCTGCTTTCCCAAGGTTGTAGCGCACCTCGGGAGTAGCCGTTGGGGCGCCACACTCATAAGAAATGCAGATCGGAAAATGGTCGCTACCCAGAGAGTCGTCGTATGTAGAAAATTTACAATCTAATAGCAAGGCAGCATCAACTATAGAAAGATCTATAGCTGACGCTGTGCCAAATCGTTCGTCCACTCGAGTCGCACTACCGTCATTCAGAAGAGACAGGTTGGAGTTGAGGATAGCTGCAGCCACCTGCTCTCCCCTCCCATCACTCCGGACACTGCCCCACCGCAAATGGCGAGCATTGAGGTCGCCGAGGATCATTTTCTTTCCTGGCAGTTGGTTAAATAGCTCCTCAAGCTCACCATCGTCGATGAGCCCGCCCGGAGGACAGTATAGTGAACAGATGGCAACATAGCCAGTCCGAATCTTAACTCTGCACGCCACAGCCTGCAGGTTCACGTTCAGACTGACTCTTTGCTGGGCGAATGAACTCCGAATGTATAGGGCTACCCCCCTTAGGTTGTCTCCCCTGTAGGACGTGTAGTTGTCGAATACAGGTGGGTCGTCGTGACCCGCAAGTAGCGTCTCTTGTAGGCAAAAAACGTCCGGCCGGAATAATGACATTAGAAATGAAATTGAGCGTTTTTATTCCTAGCACCTCTGCAATTCCACTGTATGATACTGAATTTTAAGTCTGAGAGTTGATATGGTCAGCGTTTTGGGCTTTATTTTTCTTTCCTCTTGTATATGGGGGGGAAAGAGGGTTCGTGGAAGGATCCCCCTCATCAGATGAGCAGTCTCCCGACTCCAAAGAGCCAGTACTCTGCTCGGCAGGGGCTCCCTGCCCCTGGTGTGCTTGAAAAGCGTGAAAGAGTGGTTGTGGTGTTGAGTCTCTTATCATGCATTCTTGCGATTGCGTTCTCCTCCTTACGTTGGGGTAGATAGGGTCGTGAGTCTGTTTGGGTTTTGGGGTCAGGTATAACTTGTTAGTTTGGGTCTCGTTATTGGTCATAGTTGTATTAGTGTTCTCGTCTTTGGCGTCTGTGGTTGAATAACCGGTGATTGTGGGGTCAGTCTGTGTTGCGATGGTCTTGGTCTCAGTCTGCGTTCCAGTGGTGCACATTTTGGGAGGTGAGGTATTTTTGGATACAGCGGATGCAAAGGACATTCCAGGTGTCTGCAAGGACAACTCCACCTGCCTCTTAGCCTCCTTGTAGTCCAAATTTTTCTCTGCTCTCACCTTACTGATCTCATACTCCCTCAGGTAGGAAGGGCACTTCCTGTCTGAGGCAGCATGCTGACCGGAACAGTGGTAGCATTTTTCCTCCGTTTGTGTACAGTCATCGTCCCTGTGTCCGGTCTGAGCACATTTGGAGCATACCTGGGTGTTACGGCAGGCCTTACCAGTGTGTCCAAACCTTTGGCAGTTAAAACAACGCATTGGGAATGAAATGTATATTTTGGTCTGGACCCTCTCATATCCTACCAAGACATGAGTGGGCCTAACAAGTCCGTCAAAAGTGAGTACTGCTGTAGTTGATCGTTTGCGTTCACCGTCTGTGGTCTTCCTATTAAATACGTAAGCATCGACGACTCCTTGATCTTTCATGTGGTACTTAATTTCGTCATTAGTCATCCCCTGAAATTCGTAGCTGTTAACTACAGCCTTACA
The DNA here is from genome assembly GCF_018991925.1 of Homarus americanus. Lineage (NCBI taxonomy): Eukaryota > Metazoa > Arthropoda > Malacostraca > Decapoda > Nephropidae > Homarus > Homarus americanus. Next base: position 155,531 of record NW_024756428.1, on the reverse strand, counting down.
GGTGTTGAGAAATGCTGGGATATATGGTTCCACTTTTGTTGTATGAAAAGTTTTAAGATTCAAGGCGTCCCTCATTTGCTGTGCGTCTTTAACAGTAACTTGGAGTTCGCCTTTTCTTGTCTTTCGGACTTTCTCCACGTCCCCTATCTGATCCTTAATGGCCTTCTGTATGATGAATCCATTAATTTTGTCAAACGAGGTAGACGTGTCAATAGTCCGAAAATGGATTACTCAGGCCTTCTCAGTTGATACTTGTATGTTTCGTCTTTGTTGAGTAGTTTGGTCGGTAGCCGTTACATTATCTGAGTTTGTCGTTGGTCGTGGCAGTCGTGGGTCATGATTGGTCTCCCGCCTCTGCCTGTCCCTGCCTGGACGAGCAGAGGGGGGCTTGGTGCTTCCCCTCCCAGAGGGCATGGTTGGGGTGGCTGGGAACCACCCCTTGGGTACAGCCTTGCTTGCTTAATTACATGTATGGTTTTGGTGCACTAAGGTTATGCAAGGCCCTCAGTGCAAAAAAAATACTTTTACTTAAGGACGACCCCCGAACAGTGGTGTGCCTGCACGATCACAGACGTCACTGCTGGATTGGCCCAGGTTTTCCCCGACCCCCACTGGAGACACACAATCCCACTCCGTGAGGTGCGCACCACTGGGGGGGCTCTAGCACGAATACTGAATTATGAAAATTCAGCAGGTGCCTCGGCCAGGGTAAGTATTAGAAAAAAAAGAAGTAAGAGAGAAAGCCCTCCTACCACGTCAGGAAGGACAACAGTTAGCGCTTCCCTCGCAGTTGTGTGGGTCACTCACACTAACTGTGGGGAGGGAATGCTAAGGTTGTCAATCCTGGGCGCTCGTGAGGTGTCAAAAATTGTAAGTGACAGAGCCACTTTTAAAATGAATTGATGAAATGTTGCAATGCTTTGAATAGCAAGAACAAGTGCAAGTGCAATCGCACAAGATGCAGCGGTTAATGGCGAAGAAAAACCGTTACAGAGTACTGTTCCCGCAAGAACGTCAGTCTACTCCCGTGTCCAATCAGCCTCTCTGACCATCACGGCGAGGTTAGGGGTATTTATACGATTCTGCCGGATCAGGTTCAGAGGTGTGAGGTGAGCGGCGCCGCTGATTGGCTGGGCGAAGACGGGAGAGGAGTTGTAGGGAGAGCAGGTCACTACAATACCACTGGATCACAAAGTTGAAGCTGAAAATCAATGGGCAGAGCAAATTTCCTACAATTCCCTATTAAACTATACATGGCTCTGTTTGCTTGTGTACATAAATCATGTTGAATTTTTTAATACACCATTATAATTCAACAAGACACCAAGATATTTGTAGTCATGAACGATTTCAATTTGTTCTACTCTGTACTCTAGACCTAAAATCATATCGTTCAGCTGCACATTTTTTTTTCAACATCATTAACTTTGTTTTAATATTATTATCTAGCTTCCATTCTTCACAATATTCATCCAAATCCTTAAAAGCATTTACAATACCTTTCTCACTATTGTTAGGTGCATATATTAATACCAGAAAGTTCAACATCATATTTAACCATATTTCATTAAACTTGAATATTCTTTCAAGCAAGAGCTCTTCAAGATCATTTACATACAGTGAAAATGCAATGGACGAAAGGTTTTCTCCTTGCCTAACTCCCTTACAACTTATAAAATATTTAGAAACTTCTTGATTATGTATTATACAAGATTTTATATTTCTGCACATGCTAATTAAGACATTTATAAATTTACTATTAATTACCGCTTTTATCAGTTTATACTATAAGCCATCCCTCCAAACAAGATCAAAGGCCTTCCCATAGTCAATATATATTTTTTTGTATTGAAATAAGTCATTTACATTATTTAACACATCTACACGATCAATGAGCATATCCTCGCCGAAAACAGGCCAGTAATTATTTAATAACATTATTAGTTACACAGAATTGTGTCAATCTGTCATTTAATCTGGTGTGAGTGACTCAGAAGAAAGCTGGTACTGAAGTAGTGGATGTTTAGGGTGCATGTTTGTGAAATGTTCACTTTGTTCATATATAAAATACAAACATTTCTTGATGTTACAGAGCCGGAGAAACAAAAAAGCATGGATAGCACAATGAACAGTGTTCAGTCGACAGTGAATGAGGGTAAAACGGGGAAATATGAAAGAAAAATTAACAATAAAGGAGAGAAGCTGCGTTCAGATTCTGTATCAAGTGATATGGTGGTGACAACTGGTGACGCTGGGATGGCCTTGGCTAGCACAAGGAAGGAAAACACTGGAAGCACGGAGTCGGAGGGTACAAAGGACTGGAGTTACCCTGTCATCAGTACAACTGGTGCAAACACACACCTACTTCAACACACCACTTCCAACACACACGTCACACGCAGCAGGCAATGTGACCAACCGAAAAAATTCTCACAACAACAGCAAAGGTCCAAGGAGGAAGGTAACGATGACACTGGACGACAACAAACCTTCCCCGGTGAAGGGAAACACAATCGTAGAGGAAGGATGGAGGGCGTGAGAGTACCTGACGGAGGATGGGGGTGGTTGGTGGCGATGGCTAGCTTCTTCATCACGGTGAGGCTTAAGTTTGTAATATACAGTGTCCCACTAACAATGTCATTCCTCATGTATATTTTGCATTATTGTTCCCACCTCAGCATAGCTTACATAGCTTTTAGTTCCCATCCCAAGAACTCAATTATTCCCATCTCCGTTACGCTTACACAACTTTATTGTTCACTTATACATCCATAGTGTTCCCACTTCAGTAACTCTTGCACAACCTTATTGTTATTGCTTCATAAACACCATATTGTTCTCACCTCATTAAACTTATACAACTTTATTGTTCCCATCTGTAGGATGAGGTTTCGGGATATGCAAAGATATAGTGAGGGAGGGTATGAGTGCGGCTAAGCCCGGGTTTATCATGTACTCCAACAATATATATATTTTCTTTTAGCTAGCGGTAATAAGCTAAGAAGCCCCGCCCCCTTTGCAGCTTAATGGTTCATTCATAATATTCGATTAATATTGATATATCACAAATAAACTCATATTTAACTGCTAAGGATGCTATGTTCTTGCTCAATTTAATGGTGAATTTATTATTTCTATGATATAACTGATTAAAAACATTAACTTTCAAGATACGAGTAGATTTTTTTTTAATAACAAATATTTACCGTCGATATCAAAAACAAATTTAAGCATTCGGAGAACACATTCATCACTACGTCTTCTCTTTTCACCGATTATTATGTATATCAAGACTAATGACACCAAACATATTGTTCCGGAAACTGAGCAATCAAGAAGGCAAATGTCTTAACTTACTTTACTTTAACTTATACTTTTATTTTTAATCTCAAAGTTTAAATGCTTTCTTTCCCTGTGTGTGTCTAGGAGCTTTTTGGTTGAATTAGTTTAGTTAAAATACCTTGTAAAACTCATGCCTAATTACGTAACAAATGACAATCTGTTTGTATTGTAATCTTTTCTAGATATGTTTTACTGTAGGTTTAGTTACCACAGTATTACTTGGCATAATTGGATAGTTGATACCACACTCATGGTTGCCAAGACAGTACCCAACAAAGTATAAATAGTAGGACGTGAAAAATATGCAAGCGATTTTTAAATAATATCCCTAAAACAAAATTAACACAAAACACATATACAAGGGTGAAAAATAATGTATTCAGCTGTACTAATTCACGTTACATCTAGATGGCCAGTAGATTCCTCGTTGAACAGGCAGTGCAGGTAACAGTGGGTCACACCATGACAGAGCTCACAGGGAGAGCAGGAGCCGATGGAGATGAGAGTAGAACTGCCGGTGACCAGAGTTGCCAACTTAGCGACTTTGTAGCTAGATCTAGAGCTTTTTGTTTTTTTCTAGCGACATTTTAGAGCGATTTGCGACTTGTCGCAAATCTAGAGATATCCACAGAAATCTAGCGACTTTCTGGATACTTTTGGACTGTCCATGAAAACTCGGTTTTCCTAATTTCGAGCCATAATATATAGCAACGGGGTTACAGGGACAATGCATTTGAACGGGTTGAACTCATAAAACAACTTCGTCAACGCTTACCTGACAACATTCGTGTGCTGCAGTCTATTTCTTTTCTGAGTGCCGATGAATGCTTGAAGCCTATTAAATCAGATATACTTGGTTTGGCACACTTATTTACAGAAGATTCCAGCACCCTTACCAAGATTGATTTCCAGTGGAAAAAACTGCATCACACAATCTGGACAGAAACATCTAACACCCTAAAATTGTGGTCAGAAGTGGCAAATTACAGAGATGCGACAGGTGAAAACCCTTACCATGATCTGGCTGAAATTGCACTCGCTGCCTTATCTCTTCCGCATTCAAACGCAGATGTAGAGCGCACATTTAGTAATATGAACTTTGTGAAATCAAAATTGCGCAACAAAATGAAACTATCGACATTAAAGGCAATTCTTACAATAAAGTATGGGTTAAAAAGACAGAACACCTGTTGTGCAAGTTATGAACTTCCTAGTGATATTTTAAGAAAGATAGGGACTGTGGAGGCATACAGTTACAAGAGAACCTGAACCACGCACTTCACATGCTTCCAGCTCTACAGTTGTTCACACTGCCGACGACTACGAAGAGGACCGGGATGCAATTACTATTGAATAATAGGTAAGTGTGCACATTAAACTTTAAAAAAATAATATTTTTATTTTTACATAATGCATTTTATTTATACTCCGTTCATTATGGTCGGCATTATGAAAATATTATTTGCATCAAATTACTGAAGGGGGGGAATAATAGCAAGCGACCTTCCATGGAAGATTTAGCGACATTTAGCTACTTTTAGGTACCAGCCTAGCGACATTTGAAAATCCGAGTTGGCAACCCTGCCGGTGACTTCTTGGTCAGTGGTAGACATCGCCTGTGATAGATGGCGCCCTCAAAAGCTGGCGAGGTTTTCCACCAATCAGGAGCCATCTCCTGACTGGTGTTCCTACTTGTTGCCTTGGGTAATTAGTGGTTTGATCGTGTGGAGTAAGCTGTGCAGATAAAGATGACAATGAAGTGTATTTACATGGAAGTGTGACCCTTCTATGTTACAATATAAAGCAATGCAAAAAATATCAATTCTATAAAGAGTAGAATCAAGTGTAAACACCACATATTTACTCCCTCACTCCAATAATCCTCACCCCAACACTTCCTCACTCCAACACTCCATCACTCTAACACTCCCTCGCCCCAATGCTCTCTCACTCCAACTCTCTCACTCCAACTCTCTCACTCTAATGCTTCCTCAATCCATCACTTCCTCACTCCAATACTCCCTCATTTCAACACTCCCTCACGCCAACACACCCTCACTCCAACATTCCCTCACTCTAACACTTCCTCACCCAACACTCCACCACTCCAATACTCTATCACTCGCTAGTGTTTCACTTCAAAACACCCTCACTCTAACACTTTCTAGCCCCAACACTTCCTCACTCCAAAATTCCTTCACTCCAACACTCACTCACTTCAACACTGATTCACTCCAACAACCACATACTCCAACACACACTTACTCCAACACTGACTCACTCCAACACTCCCTCACTTCAACACTGATTCACTCCAACAACCACATACTCCAACACACACTTACTCCAACACTGACTCACTCCAACACTTCCTCACTGTAACAATCCCTTACTTTAACACTCTCTTACTCGAAACCTATCGCTAGCAAACTACAGTAAGCAATGTAACGCTGAGAATCGCTGGTAACATAGCAGGGAAATGCTGGCAAACTGAAGTTATCAAGGAAGTGCTGGCACTCTGTAATGAGCAGGGAAGCGCTGGCAAACTGCAGTTTGTAGGGAATAGCTGGTAAACTGTTGTGAGCTGGGAATCGCTGACAAATTGCTTTTATCGGGGAAAAGTTGGCAAACTGTAGTTATAATGTAAGTAACTGGCAAACTGATGTTAGTAGGGTAACCTTTGCAAATTGTAGTTAGTAGGAAAGTACTGGAAAACTATTGTTATCAGGGGAAAGCAGGAAAAAAGTAGTTAGCCGGGAAGCGGTAGCGAACTGTTGCTGTCAATGAAACGCTGGCAAACTGCAGTTTTCATGGAAACGCTGGTAAACTGTTGCTAGCTGGGAATCGCTGCTAAATAATATTAACAGGGAAACACTGGCAACCTGTAGTTGCCAGGGAAGTGCTGGTAAACTGTTGTAGCAGGGGAACACTGACAAACTGTATTTAGCAGGGGGGATCTGGCATTCTTTTCTTTGCAGGGAAACGCTGGTAAACTGTAGTGAACAAGAAAACGCTGTTAAACTATAGTTAATAGGGAGGTGCTGTCTAACCATATTTAGCAAGGAAATGCTTGAGAATTGCAGTAAGCAAGGAAACGTTGACATTTTGTAATTATCCGGGAAGCGCTGACAAACTGTTGTTTGCTGGGAAGGTCTGGCATTCTTTTCTTAGCGAGGAAACGAAGGAAAACTGAAGTTAGCAATAAAACGCTGTCAAACTATGGTTAACAGGGAGGAGCTGCCGAACCGTAGTTAGCAGGAAAATGTTGGGAAACTGCAGTAAGAAAGGAAAAGCTGGCGTCCTGTAATTAGCTGATAATCGTGGCAACTATTGTTAGCTGGGAAGGGCAGGTAAACTCTTGTTAGATGGGAAGTACAGGCAAACTGTTGTTAGCAGGGAAATGCTGGTAAACTATAGTTAGCATGGAAGTGGGGGCAAAATAATGTTAGCAGAGATGTGCTGGAAAACTGTTGTTAGCAAGGACGCGATGGCAAGCTGTTGTTAGTAATTAAACGATGGCAAACTGCAGTTAGAATGTAAATGCAAGGCAAAGTGTAGTTAGCAGGGAACTGCTGACAGACTGTAGTTAGGAAGGACTCACTAACAAAATTTAATTAGCATGAAAGCGTTGGCAAACTGTAGTTAGCATTGAAGAACTGTGCAATCCCGGTCTAGTAATCAGGGCAAAAGAGATTTATCAAATCTAACTTGTCATGTTGTCATGGGTGTGGCGAGAAGGGTCACATTTGACCTCGGTGACCCCAGAATCCTCTTGGCTGCTTTCAGTGAAAAATATAAAATTGAATTTTGTTTTGAGGATAATACTCATCCTTTTGTAAGATCTGGAACAGTCGATGGATCTTGGGTCTCGACCATAGTCAGGGATACCGGATGTTCATGTACTATGGTACCTGAGGAAGCTCTTCCTGATGATGATATAGCCAACTGCAAGATTGCTCAAGAATCGGACAACTTGACACGTTTTAATACTTTTCCTAAAGTTAAATGTTACCTTAAATGTCCCAATTATGTTGGGGGGGGGGGGCAAATGTTTTTAGAGCCCCCATCAAATATTGTACTGCTCTAGTAGGAAATAGGAAATGTATTAGGTGCTATCAGCCCAAGTAATAATAACAATTTGTATCTCCCTTAACCTGTTAAAGGAAAGGAGGAGGAGATTTAAGCAGTTCAAACGAGATCTTCACGAGGTAAGAGAGTACGTCCATTGAATCTTCCTAGGTTACAGCCTTTGAATATTGCGCCTCAAAAATTTTCTGATTAACAGGCTACATCCAACGTAGGTAGTAGGTAGTAGTCAGCTATCAAACAGGGAGGTACTACCGCCTGGGAAAATATTGGAAGCATAATGTGTTATCTAAGGGTAGACCCTGCTGCTATATGGCACCAAAAAAATTGTGATCAAGTCCCCGGATGCTGATCAGACGTTTTTGACTTATTTACACACAGTTGCAGGGTCTCAATTATATTTCTTAGTTTGCCAACACAATATATATATATATATATATATATATATATATATATATATATATATATATATATATATATATATATATATATATATACTGTATACAGTATGTATGGTCATTTCTCACTCGTGATTTTTTTTTTAATTTATGGATTTATTTATGCTCTTATTATTATTATTATTATTATTATTATTATTATTATTATTATTATTATTATTATTGTTGTTATTATTATTATTATTATTATTATTATTATTATTATTATTATTATTATTATTATTATTATTTTTTTTTTTTTTTTTTTTTAGGTTAAGGTGGGGAAAGGATGGAAGGCATGCTGGGGCTCAAGGCACAGCCAGACATGAGGGATGGAGAAGTCACAACATATAGTCGTGGGGGGAAAGGTTGGAAAAGAAGTTTAATGAGTTAAACAGAAGGGGACGACACCCCTTGTTTTACATATTACAGAGTTTGTTGGCTAACTAAGCTAACCTAGGATTTAGAATGAGGTTGCACAATGGTTATTTTAGTAGACAATGACTAGATTGATTTTACAATTACAAGTTTATTAACATCTTATACTGTATTACGTTATGGACTCACTTGATTGTGACTTGTTAAATGTGAATTTATATCATCTAAGTTTTAATCTAAGGTGGATCACTGTGGCGGACATAGATGGGTCGCGGGTTGGGTTGTTGTAGTGCGGGCAGACTCCGGGGCCACCAGGCGTGGGGTCTCCCTCCGTTGATGTCTTCCCCGCGTAGGTGGTCTGGGCTGTGAGGGTCGTCCAGGAGCTTGTCCCAAACCTTCTTCCCTAGGCGATGGAACCTGAAGTTGAGGGCCTCTGTTTTATTTCTTAGGTGGATGGTTTCCACTGTCTCCTGGTAGGGTGGCGCTTGGCCACTGGCTGACCTCAAACACTTGTTTTGGAAGCTCTGTAGTTGTTGTAGTCTAGTCTTCCCGAGTGTGACGAGTGGTATAGATGGGTACTCCAACACAGGCCTCACCAGCGCCTTGTACAGGTGAACTTGTATCTTCTCAGGCATCAATTTAAAACGTTTTAATTTGGCTGCGGCGACTTTGGCTTTATTTAGTCTGTCCTTCACGTGGGGAATGATGCCCGTCCGAGAAATGATGAGGCCGAGCAACCTGCCTTGTTTAGAGTACTCAATCTCTTCGTCGTCGATCATCAATGGGGCCGGCTTGAATTTGGCTATGGGTATGACCTCAAATTTCGTTTTGTTTGTTTTTATTTTCCATTTATTTTCATACTCCGAGATCTCCTCTATTGCCCGAGCAGTGAGTCGCGCCATCCTTGCTGTGGACCTTCCTGGGCAGGTGACGATCTGTGTTACATCGTCGGCATACATGACGTACTCGCTGCCGACGATTGGGGGTGGCAGGTCAGCCGTGTAGAGTGTGTAAAGGGTTGGTGAGAGACAAGAGCCCTGAGGCACGCCGCTCGATAGTGAGAATTCTTCTCCAAAATGTTCTTGCATCTTGATTTTGGCTCTGCGGTCCATAATGAAGTTGCACAGCAGGCGCGTCAGATTTTCGGGTAGCCCCAGTTGTATGATCTTATACTGCAGCCCTGCGTGCCAAACTTTGTCAAACGCCTTGCTGACGTCCCTCAGTACTATATTGCACTGCAGGCGGCCAGTCATGGCATTGGCGATCTGCTCGTAGGCCTGAGCTATGGCGGTGGATGTGCCTCGGTACTGGCGGAAGCCGAACTGGCGGGGATTATGCACGTCTTCGTCCTCCAGATACATCCGCAATCGCTTGTTGACTATTTTTTCGAAGATTTTGGCAGGTACCTCTAGCAGCGATATTGGTCGAAAGTTTTCGACTTTGTTTGGAGGCTTCCCTGCTTTTGGTATGAGGCGAATAACGGCGATTTTGAACATCTTAGGGAAGTATCCAGAGGCGAGGCAGGCGTTGCATATATGAGCAAGCCTCTCTATCATGTTGTCGGGGAGTTGAGCCAGGATCTTCTTGTTAATGTGACTTTGACCAGGTGATTTGTTTTTAAACCCTTTTATGACGGCTGACACATCTGCAGGAACTATGCGCTCCGTCAGGTAGCTTCCGTCCACCAGTCTAGTGAAGTCAGTCCGTGGGAGCGGCTGGAGCAGGTGCTGATGGTCCTGCAACTGACCTAAAATGTCCTCCTCAAACTCCCTGTCGAAGCCCTCGTTCTCCTGTTCACTAATGGTAAAGATCTTTCGTAAATATCGCCGATGTAGTTGTTCTTGGTTTTCTTCCTCGAATATTTTTACGTTGTTTTGGTCGAGCAGGTAAGGGACCGTGCTAGAGGTGGAACCCATCAGTCGCTTGATCCCTTTCCAGAAGGCAGCAGAATCGCGGTAATTGTTGGCTGCCTCCCACACCAAGGCGGCCCACTTTTGTTCATGTAGACGTTTGCTCTCGTGCTGGATGTCCGTCTGTAGCTCTCGGTACCGGTCTCTCAGCTCCTGCGTCCACCCGCGGATACTGGCTAGCTGTCTCACGTGAGCGTACTGGACACTGAGCTGCCTCAGCTGGTGACTAGTGTGAGGATGGGGAATGGTCCTGTAACTGGTGGTCGGGATGTTGTTGTCCATCTCCGTCTTCACATCCTTATACCATTGTTCGACCGCGTCGTCGATGTCATTGGGGCTGGCTTCTTCCAGGTTTCTCCCCTGCTTGAGACTGAGAGACTCCTTGAAGGAGTCCCAGTCTGCCCGTTTGAGGTTTGACCTGATGTTGGCGGGGATCATAATGGGATTGGATGAGAGCGTCACGACGACTGGCAGGTGATCGCTGGTACTGATGGGTCCGGCGGTAAAGTGCCTGTTCAGGACGGCCTCGTTGTTAGAGAGTATTATGTCGGGTGTTGTGGCACTGGCACGTCTGATCAATGTCGGGAAATCTGGCCCGAGGTGTTGCAGTTTTCCCCTTCTGATGTTGTCATACAGCGCCACACCGACGTTGTTCTCATTACCGTGTCCTAGTATGGCGTGGCGCGCATTTAAGTCCCCTATGATGTATGTTGGTTTTCTGTGGCGTAGCAACTGGTTTAGGTCTTGTTCGGGTAAGTAAGGACGTCTGGGAGGTAGGTACATTGTGCATATGATAACAGGTCCCCTAGTTGTCTCCACCTGCACTCCCAGAACTGAATCCTCGAAGTCTGGCAACACTCTGTGACTCAGCCGTGACCTGATGGCCACAGCGACACCATCGTTCAGCTCACCCGTCATGTTCCTCTGGTATACAGTGTAGCCAAAAATTTTCAGCTTACTTTCGTCCTTTATGCCAGTACTGTTTAACAGAATGATATCTGGGTCTAATTGATAGTATAAGTTAGACAGTTCGTTACGTCTATTAAGGGACCAGTGTAGGACATTATGTTGGACAATTTTCATCCTGCTAACGACTGCCATTTCGGAGACTGTAGCTTGGGGCGTCGCTTGGAGTGTTTGCTCGGCTTCTGCCATTTCTAGGGGGACGGAACTTCTTAGCAGAACCTTCGGACATCTGCTTGTCAGTCAATGGCGGGCCCTCGAACTTCTCGTCACCCGTGTACAGGAAGGTGTTCAGGTCCTGGGCCTGCGTGTCGTAGTAATCAACTGACGCTGCAGCTCGAGGGTCTTGTTCCTCTGTGGAGTGAGTCGTCATCATCTGGTCGCAACCATTGACTGTGGTTGCAGTCCGATGGTCACTGTCGTCGCTGGGAGTGCATGTAATGGGATCGCGGGCATTTACGGTGTCGTTGGAGCTGTGATCCCAGGGGGACTGACTGGCCACGTCGGGATTGCGGTTATACTGACTTTTGCCTAAGTCAAGGAGGACATGGTCTATTTCTGGCGTGGGTTGAGGTCGTCGATAAGTCGTTGGGTGGGTTACTGCCTTAAGGATTTCTTTTGAAGGGACTTTGTCGCTTATTTCAACAGGTGCAATGTTGTTCCTGGTTAGTGTCTCGTTGAGGTGTTTCGAGAATGAACCTGGATGAACCATGTTGATGTGATGGGCATGCAGGTAAGACAAGTATATAGTGGTGGCTTTGGACTCGTCCAGCTGTGGAGAGGAGACGCTCCTGATGCTCTCGGCCACTGCGTCCCTCATGGCGCCCAGTGACTCAGTAACTGCCTGTTTTATTGAGTCCTTGCTGGTTCTTATCTCTGATTGCAGGACTTCCATGGTCTCGCTGACATTGTTGAGCTTTTGGGAGTCTGCTTGAGTTTCTTTTAGAGCTTTGTTTAGGGTTTGGCTGTAAGCCATGATCGTCGACTGAGTGGTCCTTTCTATGGTGATAGAAATTTCCCTGGTTTCTTTTTGTTTGGTTATTTCGGTTAGTTTCTTCTCTGTTTCTTGAAGTACCTGTTTCCTGACCAGGCAGGTGGCAGAGAAGGTCCTGTGGTCACCCTCGCAGACGACACACTTTTTATGGTGCTACGGCAGTCTTTGTAGAAGTGCTGATCAGATGAACACTCAGAGCATATGACCCCTTGCATGGGGCAGTTCTTGGTCATGTGGTCATTGTATTTATAGCACTTCATACATTGTTGGATGGGCGTATACTTTTCATATTCTATTTGGTGGATGAGATGGAAGTGCCATATGCATAGAGCCCCTTCTCCTTCATTCTTTTTGCATCCGTTGTGTCTGCAAAACGAACCTTGATTATATTATGGGCATACATAGGATACACCTCCACAACCTTGACATTGTTTTGCTTTTCTTTTTCATCTCTTATTTCTTCTGCGTTATTTTCCACTACATCTTTGTTTAACTTCTTACATACAAGGGTGAGCTTGGCGCCGTATTCCCATGGGACAATGACCTCGTAACCGTTGGTTTTCATTTTGTCCATGGCACTAGACTTAAGTAGTTTATCAGCATCTTCATCTGTTTCTGTGAGGATGATGTAACCATCTCTCAGATCCACAAGTCTATTTATTCTCACCCTTAGGTCGCTCAATAGCCTTTTAAGCCCTATCCGAGACCCCTGGGTCGGGGTTCCGGAGATCTTCACTATCACTTTGGCCATGGTCAGTAGCATACATATATGAATGAATGAAAATTCTACCTAATCTGTCCACCTCAGCTAAACCCCATGGATGCCGATCCTTCTGTCCGCTTGCTGGGCGAGTAAAGACGGGTCTAGGGGTACGGTGAACAGACAATCCCCTGACGGGGGCCTAGCCAAGCCCTAACACCTAGCAGTGACAGGTTATGAAGCACTGTAGAATCCCTAACAGAAAATGTTACCACCCTTACTGTCTCGACTCAGCAGCCCTCTGAGGGCCCCCCTTGAGGCTCTGCCCGCAGGGTTCGCGTCGTTACCAAACAGCAGGGACTCTAGGCGAAAGGATAGAATAGGGAAGAAGCGCAGTGTACAAGAATAATGATATCCATGTACAACTACATGATAAAGCAGTCAGAACGGACCCAACGTGAAAAACAAGGCAGACAGTCGTAACGGTCAGCGATTTGAACTGAGCAGGGAGCGACGCGTAGCACGTCTTCTCGCTATGAAGGTTGGGTGCGCTCTGTATTATTACTCGCGTAATCGCCGCTCTCCGGCCGGCTCTTTCGCTTGACCACAGTATGATGCACTGTAGTGCATTAAGGTAGACCACATTTTTGGTTTTGCCATCAGCAGCAAGTATGTACAGATTTTTGCTAGTTCCCACTGTGGAGCATCCAACATAGAACTGTCCATGAGAGAAGCAAGGAAACACCAGGTTTAGGCCAACCATCTTTAGGGACTGTCCCTGGCTTTTGTAGATGGTCATGGCAAAAAGCTCACTTTAACCGGGACATGAAGTCGCTTGAACTCAAATGGCAGGTCAGTGGTGATGAGAGGTATCCTTGGTATAAACACGTCCTCTCCTTGAGCTTTTCTTGTCAGTATTGTAGCTTCCAGTACATGTGGCATCATGTTCTTCACCTCCAGTCTTGTGCCATTGCAGAGGATTGGTGGTTCAAGATTTCTTAAGAGCATTATAGGAGTTCCAATCTTGAGAGTGAGGTGGTGAAGAGGCATTCCAGCGGGCTCCAAAGAATTAAGGAATTCTGCAGGGTACTGGACTGCTTGGTCCTGGTCGATTACTGTATCAACAGATTTGAATGAGGTCTCACTGCCTGGAAGCTGTCTGAGTAGAGTCATGTTGATTTCAGCCACTGTTTCTTTCTTTGGTGCCAGAATTGCGAGTTCACGCAGCCACTTGTGATCCTTGTAGTGGTGGATAATGTTTGGGTAGACCATGTTAGTGAGCTCAGTTGAGGACTTTACAACATTAGGGTGTGTCATAGGAGGGAAGATCAGCTAAAACTAATGGCCCATCACTTTTTTGGTAGATTTTAGTGTATATAAACAGAAAATAATTTCAGTTTCAATATTTTGCAACCTTTTGCTAGGTAAATTTTAGCGTGAAATTTATCGAAAATCTAACGTACAGCTGCATTAGTGCATTACAATTAAATAGTGAACATTGCTTTCTGACTTCATTCTTTAACAACCCAACTAACAATATTTTTTCTGTTTCAGATTCTGATGCATTTATAAGTTGATAATATTTGCGATGGCTGCTTGTGTCAGGACGAGGAACCAAAAATCCAGCCATCTCAGTCACTATCTTGGGTCTGGGAGAGAGCTCCTGAAGTCGAAGTTGCCTACATTGAGAGATGCTTTGAGATACGGTGTTTTAATCAGGCAAATCAGTGAAAAGAACCAAAGAACTTACACAAACAAAGACATTGCCAGTGATATGACCAAAGCTGTCTTGGCACAGTACACCTGGCTAACGCTCAGTTCAAGCCTCCAGTCATAACAAGTCAGAAGAAGATTAGTGAGAGACTGCTAGCCAGTTGGAAAAGGCAAGAGATATCTCTTGGGAGAGGAAAACTTGCAGTTAAGGACAGCTTGCCAAGCAACTGGACCAGTTATTTGACATAATTACTTGCAAGTGCCCAATTGTTCTCTGTCCTGAGTTTGAATGCGATCGTGACTGTAAATCCGAGGCCCACATCTCCTGTATTTGCAAGCGTGAACTGAAGATTCCTGTGATCGAACTGGCATTTGTCAAAGCACAGAGAGAGAAGACTGGCAGTATAGGGGCTCTCATGATTTCTAGCCAAGATATTCCGGAGTCCAAGAGACAGGAGGCTGCCACAGAGAGACAGAAGAGGAGAAGAGTTGCCGAGGAAAAGAGACTTGAGATTCTCAAGTCTCTTTTCCTCGGCAACTTGAGAAGGCCCAGGGTGAGGTAAAAAAGGCCAATGATTGGAGTCAAGCTGATTCAGAGTTTAATGACTTCCCCATGGCTGATCCGAGTGCTGACCAGGAGAATAGTGACTTTGTCCCTAACCCAGAAAATAATGATCCCAAACCTTCCAGGCATAAGATTCGAAATAGGAAAGATATCCCGAGCATAGCTCTGGCCAGCATGCGACACCACACTGGTCTCAGAGAAACTGCAGAGATAGCAACAGCTGCCTGGGTTGACGGTGGTTTGATAACACCTGATGATGTTCACCTGGTGATAGATCATAACAAAGTAAGGAGAGCTCAGGAGAAACTTGTCAGTAACCTAGAAGAGGAGTTTGATAAGGGGATAAGAGAAAATGGAATCAATTGTTTGTTCTTTGATGGGAGAAGGGATGACACTAAAGTGTTCATGAAAGTTGGAGATTCTGACAAGTTGTTCCCTGCCATGGTGAAGGAGGAACACTACTCCTGCTGCAGTGAACCAGGAGGGAAGTATTTGTGGCATTTCACTCCAGAGAAAGATGACATCAGGAAACCAGCTGAGAGAGTGGCAGATAACATTGTGAACTGGCTCAGAGAGAGGAACGTAGACCAGACCCTGCAGGCCATTGGAGGGGACAGCACCAACACGAACACAGGGTGGCAAGGGGGGGTCATACAGTGGATAGAGCGGAAGATTGGGAGGAAGCTGGTCTGGATTGTTTGTGACCTCCACACCAACGAGTTGCCACTCAGACATCTGATCCAGGAGCTGAATGGCAAGACTCTTTCAAACAACAGATGGTATGGTCCTCTTGGCAAGATGCTGGACTCTGCCACTGAGTTAGAAATAAATCCGAGCTTTGAAAAAATCACAGTTGGCCCTCCACTCGTTGAGCTTGCACATACTGTCA
Source organism: Homarus americanus (assembly GCF_018991925.1). NCBI lineage: Eukaryota > Metazoa > Arthropoda > Malacostraca > Decapoda > Nephropidae > Homarus > Homarus americanus. The sequence goes on along the minus strand of NW_024756428.1, from coordinate 139,554 downwards.
TTGACGACCTGAGTACTGACCAGTACTATGGTTACATGATTTGCAGTGCCATCAAAACTGGGGTCATGCCTGATAGACTTGTTTACCTGCAGATAGGTCCAGTCTCACATTCTTGTTGGCTCACAACGGCTCTCAGGTTCTGCAGAATTTGGGTCGCTCATCATAAACTGAAAGGGAACCAGCTTCACAACCTGAGATTTATTGTCCAATTCATCGTGAGTGTCTACTTGCCAAATTGGTTCAACACCAAGGTCAAGTCATCGTTCTCCGAAGGTCCGAGGCATGTTCTCTTCCAGCTTGAGCTCCTGAGGAGTCAGCCAAGGAAGGTTGCTCAGATTGTGGAGCAGACTGTAAGGAGATCTTCCTGGTATGCTCATCCCGAGGCAGTTCTGCAGACAATGCTCTGCAGTAAGGATGAGGAGGAGAGAAGAGTGGCAGTCAAAAAGATCTTGGATATGAGACTTATGAGAGGATCTGGGCATGGCGAATCAGTTGGTGACGATTCCTTCAGGGTCAGGAAGGCTCCTGAAGTCAATCTAGGTGCCAAGACCCTCACCGATCTCATAGATCTGGATAACATCCAGGCTGGCAGTGAGCCCCCTCTTACCTGCAGCCTCACCAATGTTCAAGTCAGAGCTTTCCTGGACAACCCCATGCATGTCCCTGCCTGGCCCTCGCACACCCAGAGTATAGAGCGTTGTGTACAGCAAGTGAGCGAGGCCAGCAGTCACGTGTACAGCCAGGAGAGGACGGAAGGCTACATCCGAGCTCAGGTGGTCAGCAGGGAGGTGATGAGTAGAAACAGAAGCAAAAAAGACATGTTCTCTATGGTGTGCAGCAACACCGGGTCGTAGTAGTAAAACCGGTTTTTGTATTTGATGATTTTGTTTTCTAAAGGAATATTAAATTTAATAAATGTGTCAAGATCATTCGTTTCACTATTCTGGATCATTTTCATCCTAATAAATTAACCTGATACATTTACTTTACTTTAAATAAGCTATTTAGTGGTGTTGGTAAAAGGGTGGGAATACTGAATTTTCATAAGATTTCAAGTTAAAATTTACCTAGCAAAAAACGAAAACTTTTCAAATCTGAAGATATCACATGATTCTGCACATAGAACTACATCATTAATACCATGGGCCGATTTTTCAAACTCAAAAAAAAAAAATTCGCCTCCGTATGACACACCCTATTACAACATTTCCACATCCTTGAGGAATGATTATTTGTCCTTCTGAATCAACAGGGAAAGTTCCATTCCCAATCTGTAGTAGAAGGTTTGCAAACCGTCCAGCATCCTGATCTCCTTGTAGATGTACTCTCATGTTTGTGGATAGGGTGAGTGTCTGAACACTTCTCCAAAGGTATGATGCCTTGAGGCACGCATTCAGTTCATCAGCTGGAGTGCTTCGAGGAATGACAGGTAGGGTCTGGCGAAAGTCTCCAGCAATGACCATTGTAATGCCACCCATGAGATGGTCATTTTCTCGTATGTCTTGCAAGGTCCTGTCCAATGCTTCAAACGCTAACTTGTGAGACATAGTGCATTCATCCCAGACTATGAGGCTGCATTTTTCTAATACTTTTGCCTTTGCCGATCCTTTGTTGATGTTGCACACTGAATTCTCATTGTGAGCGAGGTTGAGAGGCAGTTTAAAAGTTGAGTGTGCAGTACGTCCTCCTTCTAGTATTGTTGCAGCAATGCCTGAGGATGCCACAGCAAGAGCAATTTTCCCCTGATGACGTACTTTGGCCAACAGAAGGTTGATCAGGAATGTTTTTCCTGTCCCGCCAGGTGCATCGAGGAAGATCATACCTCCCTGCTCCGCTTGTATCGCTTGCAAGATCTGTTCATAAGCATTTGCCTGATGAGGCACCAGGTGAGGCTCATTTTCTTCAAGAAAATTCACCAGAACTTAAACTGAGTAGTCTGTCTCTCTGAGCAACTCCCTGTTTGCAGCTTCTGGTTCTTCTCGGTTTGGGGAAGGCAATCCAAAATCAGTCAAGTTTTTTTTCCGCAGAGCTCCATCACTTTGCCTTCCAGCATGATCAGAGCCCTGTTGAACATATCATCCATGAACTCAATCTTTTGACCAGGATGTTCTCTTCTTGCTTGATGAAGCAGATCCTCTGAAAGACTTTCTTGGTGTTTTTTTCAGAGCTGGCTTGGGTTGGAAAGTCCACATGTAGCAAGCATGATGGCAAACAGGTTCCTCATTCTTATTGGCGATTGACTAGCTGCTGCCTCTTCTAATGTGTCATTCCAGTGACCATCATCTTTTAGTCGGCCAAAGAGATTGCACGCTTCCTGGTAGGTTCTGCAGACTTGTCCATTCACTGTCTTGAGTGCTGCATATGATGTTGGGCCACGGATGTGGTGCAAAAGTAGTCTCAAACAATAGCATTCAAAGTTGTTGGGGTGAACCGTGTAGACACGTCCCAAAGCATTGCCTGACCTTATCCCTGGATATCCTTCAATATCGGATCCTTGAGCTCTTCTCTGAAACTTTTTCATTGAAGCCTGACATATGTAGAACTTGGGTACGTCAACATACAGGAGTATTTGAGCAAACTCATCTTCTTGTGAAAGCTTGAAGAATGCAGTGAGGGTCGTATCAGCAGGATTTGCCATTTGATTTTGGAGGGATTCTTCTGTGAAGTATACTCTTTGTCCATTTTCCAGGTGAACAGCCAGATGACCTACTGGTGGACATCGTTCGTGTATGGGAAAATTAAAAATTCTCCATAGGGCTTCATTGCTGCATATATAACGGCCTTGCTGAAACTGTGTCACCCCATCATGATTTCCATCCTTTTCCAAAGCAAAAGATCGCTGGGTCTGAGCCTTTGTTGACGTATTTGCACATATACTTGATAGACTTGACTGAATTGCAGAACTCCACATTGATGTGCTCATTGAATGTTTTACTCAAAAGAGGATTGTAGGGGACCACCCATTTGTTGTCTACTGTTATTATTTTATTGTCTAATCATCATTACATATAACACCACCCATCATCACTTCTTATAACACCATCCATCATCACTACATATAACATCATCCATCATCACTACATATAACACCACCCATAATCACTACAGATCCTGTAAAGTAGTTTCCGAGATTCTCGTGCAGACACACAAACAAACAAACACACAGACATACTTCTTTGGTTCATATATATATATATATATATATATATATATATATATATATATATATATATATATATATATATATATATATATATATATATATATATAGATTATTATTATTATTATAATTCCGCCCTCCAGGCCTTGATGTGAGTCATTATAAAATGACCTGTGCTCGGGTGGAATAATGCCCGTAAAAAAAAAAAACCCTCGCTAATTTCATTTAGAGCCAAAGCTCAGTCCGATGAGCATGATGAGTCTAGAGATGGATCTACTTTCATGTATGAGAACATAGATGGGTTGCTGTACCGTATTTAAGCTAAGTCTCAGGAGAGAATAGATAGCGAGCCATGGTTGTTCCTGGTGATTGTAGAAACACTGTTCTCTCGGTAGCTCACGAAAGTCCCTTAGCAGGTCATTTTTCACACAGGAAAACGGAAATGAGAGTTAAAGAACATTTCTTTTGGTCATGTCTAGGATCAAATACACTCGGCAACAAATTTCTAAACAAATTCCGTAACTTGATTTAGAACAGCTTCCTTTTGTTAATTTTAGGTGCTGATTTCAAATCTGGCAATACAAATTCTCTGGCACGTACAGTTTATTTGTTATACAAAAAATTAAATCTTACAAATACAAAAGCTGAAAAATAATTTTTTTTCTGCTATTCCTGCTACTTTTTTCGCCGTCATCACACTAAAATTCAATAAAGAATGAAAAAATCATAAGAAGACACAAAGAGTATTAAATTAGCTACCGTATGGCCATTTATTATCTTATTTCATCCTTTTATGTGTTGTATTGTCCTCCGGGTGTAAACACCAGCAATAGTCCCCCATCATGGCCGGGTCCCATCTACCATGGTACCTTTCCCGCATACATCTAATGTCCTGATGAAATCGCTCTCCCTGTTCATCACTAACCGCCCCCAGATTCTCAGGAAAAAAGTTCAATTGCGATTGTAGGAGGTGGACTTTCAGGACATCCTGCATCCTAAGTTTTCGTATTTTTTAAGAGTTCCTCTACAAGTTAACAAAAGTTTTCTTCCTTCTTGTTCCAAGAAACCCCTTGACTACAGATGTGAAGGGTTTCCATGCAGCTAGCTCATTTTCATTCAGTTTGTGTTCAAAGTCGTCATCATTAAGTAACTTTCTTATTTGTGGGCAAACAAAGATACCCTATTTAACTTTAGCATCACTGAGCTGTGGGAATTTTCCCCTCAAGTACACGAACCCATCACCTTGTTTGTCCACAGCCTTCACAAATTCATCATTAGTCGCAGCTTGATTTGTAAAGGAGGTAGAAATACATTGTTTGGGTCTACCAGGGGAGTATATTTAACGTTGCTTTTTCCTGGAACAAACTCTTCTCTCTTCGGCCAGTCCTTTGTTTTTTAGTGTTTTTCTGTTGCTCTGCTGTCCCATAAACACAGGAAACAGCAATATTTCGTGAACCCTCCTTGAAGGTCGGGTAGAAGGGCTATAACCTTCAAATCGCCGCAGATCCGCCATCTATACTCCTTGTATTTAATAGCGGTTAGTATTTTCTCCATACTATCACACGTTTCCTCCAAACCTACAGAATGCGCTATTGGAACTGAGGGCTTCTGGTTCCCAGATGCCGCGCCGGCACGCAGGTATGCGGGAACGCAAACAGAGGTCGCAGGTATCCGGGGTTGCGGGGCCAGAAGTAACGGTAGTTAATCGCCGATTTCACACAGGGAGACGCTGACCGAAAGAATTTTGGCCACAGCAAATGTAGTCACAACTGTGTACACGACTAGAGTGAGGTTAGGGACAGCATTTCCTCCCACTTGCTGGTCAGTATTGCTAACCTTGCATTTAATATATCCATACCAACACAAATACATATCTTATATTCTTACACTATATATACACATCTATATATATAAAACAAAGAAGTCTGTCTGTGTGTTTATTTGTTTGTGTGTCCGCACGAGAATCTCGGGAACTACTTTACCGATCCGTAGTGATGATGGATGGTGTTATATGTAGTGATGATGATGGATGGTGTTATATGTAGTGATGATGGATGATGTTATATGTAGTGGTGATGGATGTTGTTAAATGTAGTGATGATGGGTGGTGTTATATGTAGTGATGGTGGATGGTGTTATATGTAGTGATGATGGATGGTGTTATATGTAATGATGATGGATGATGTTATATGTAGCGATGATGGGTGGAGTTATATGTAGTGATGATGGATGGTGTTATATGTAGTGATGATGGATGGTGTTATGTGTAGTGATGATGGATGATGTTATATGTAGTGATGATAGATGATGTTATATGTAGTGATGATGGGTGGTATTATATGAAGCCGGAAGGCCGAAAGCGTACAGTTGCATAATGGGGAATGGGTGTCTTGATTGACATATTATATCCAACTAACATATGTGATACAAATATGATATACAATAACTAAGTGAGGAGAAGGTCAGGAGCACAGTCAAACACGAAACTTACAGGATTGGGGTTGGTTTATTTGGCCACTGGTGACACATGCGAAGTCTTCCAGTCAGCTGGGCATCTTGCTTGACTGAGTGAAGCATTGATGATGGAGCAGAGGTGCTTAGCTAGTTCCGGGGAGAACTCCTTGTAGAGTTTCATTGGTCCAGACGTTTTGCTACTCCAAATTCTTCTATTAAGTCAGTGGAAAAGGGGGCTGGTAGGTAAGCAGGGAAACTGGTTGTATCAAGCCAGGGGAGCGTCTGGCATTTAGTTGCGAAATGGTTATTTGACTACTCAGCTGTTTCAACAATAGTGAGATGGCTAAGGAAGGGGATTGGGTGTGTCTTATTGTTTTGTCCACAGAGTTCCTTAAGCTTACCATACCACTGACTGTTCTTGATCTGCTTCAGGTGTTGCAGCTTGGTTAGGGAGTGGGACTTCTTTGCAGGCGTACTTCGCGGATGACTTGGTTGTGAAGGAACCTGTAGCGGTTGTGGTCATTGAGATAAAAGGTGCTGTCTCTCTGCTGTCTAAGTGTTTTGATCCGAGGTGTGATCCAGGGCAAGTCAGCTGGGTGAGATCTGACGGACTTTTCGGGGAAAAAGTAGTGGCGAGCTTCCGTGGTGGTGTTGGTATAATTTATTCATTTGGTGTCCACGTCATCCACACTAAGTACTTCAGTCCAGGGATGGTGAACTATCCATTGCCCAAAGAGACACTGCAGAGTCAGTAATTGGCCTGTAGGTCTTGTTGTAGGGTCTCTGCACTTGGCTGGTAGTGGCAGCTGGAGACCACAACACTGATAGGTGTGTGTTACAACCCAATAGGAGGCATTGGTTGAGGTGGTTGATACTGGTCCGCTAAGACAGTTAAGATAAGGTCAAGGGTATTTTTGCCCGCATGTGGGGAAGTTCACAACTTGTGATAGTATTAGCTGGTCCTCGATATCCGTGGAGTCAATTTCGTTATAATCGCCGCATAATACTAGCTTGGCACATAGGTACCTATCTCTGAGGTGGCTTGAGGTGGTATTGAGGTGATTGATGAGAGTGTCTGGTGGGTGAGCGAGGTGGAGGGTATGCCACACAATATATGATAGAAGCAGTATGGCGTGGGTAGGCACGTGGCACGACCCGTACCCATAATGCCTCCATTCACGATAACATCAGAAAAGATTGACTGCTACGATCGTGGCAGGGTCGCCACTTGTCAAAACCATATAGGATCTTTGATGGTAGACTGTTATGCCAATCGATTCTGAGGTGCCAAAGAAAATTGTCCATTTAAATAAAAAAATTATTACAATATTATCACACACACACACAAAAAAAACAAATAACAAATTAATCAATGAAACGCTGGCAACGTACAGGTATTATGGAAACGATGGCATTCTTTTGTTAGGAGGAAAACACTGACAATCTGTAGTAAACAGGGAGGCATTGGTTAACCGAAGTTAGCAATAAATCCTGGCAAAATGCAGTAAGCAGGACATGCTGACATTCTGTAATTAGCTGAGAATCGCTGGCAAACTGTTATTAGCTAGGAAGTGCAGGAAAGCTTTTGTTAGCTGGGAAGTGTTTGTAAACTGTTGTTAGCAGGTAAATACTGTCAAACTGTAATTAGATTGGAATCGCTGGCAGTTCTTATTAGCTTGGAAGTGCCGGAAACCTGTTGTTAGCAGGGAAGTGCTTGCAAATTGTTGAATACAGGCTGGTAAACTGTAGTTCGCGAGGAAGCGGGGCAAAATGTTGCAAGGAGAGAAGCACTAGCAAACTGCTGTTAGCAAGAAAACGCTCTCAAACTGTAGTTACCAGAGAAGCGCTGGCAATCTTTGTTATCAGAGAAACACTGGCAATATTGTTAGCTGTGATTCTCTTGCAAACTGTTGTTAGCAAGGAACTGCTTTATAACTGTTGTTAGTAGTGGAATTCTGTCAAACTGAAGTTACCAGAGAGGCGCTGGCAAACTGTTTTTACCAGAGAAACGCTGAGAAAATTTAGTTAGCTGTGAAGTGTTGGTAAATTGTAGTTATCAGGAGAATGCACGGCAACTGTTGTTAGCAGGGAAGCGCCTTTCAAACAGTTGTTGGCAATGAAACGCTGGCAAACTGCAGTTATTATGGAAATGCTGGCATTCTTTTGTTACCAGGAAAACGCTGGTAAACTGTAGTGAGCACGGAAACACTGTCAATCTGTAGTAAACAGAGAGGCAATGGCAAATCTTAGCAAGGAATCCCTGGCAAAATGCACTGAGCAGGAAACGCTGACATTCTGTAATTAGCTGAGAATCGCTGGCAAACTGTTATTAGCTAGGAAGTGCAGTAAAACTTTTCTTAGCTGGGAAGTGTTGATGAACTGTTGTTAGCAGGTAAATACTGGCAAGTTGTAGCCATCTTGGAAACAGTCAAAATGATGACAAGAAAGCAGCGCTTGTAAAGGAAGCACTGGTAAACTGTTGTTAGCAAGGGAGTGCTGAGAAACTGTAGGTATCATGGAAGAACCACCAAACTATTCTTAGCAGGGAAGCGCTAACATATTATAGATAACAGGGAAGCACTGAGAAATGTAGGTAGCAAGAAAGTACTGGTAAACTGAATTTAACAAGGAAGTGCAGGCAAGCTGTATTTAGCAGGGAAGCGATGGCAAACAGCAGTTAACAAGAAAACGCTGCCATTCTATTGTTTGAAGGGAAGTGCCTGTAAAATGTTGTTAGCTAGGAATCGCTAACAAATTGTTGTTAGCAGCGAAACGTTAGCAAACTGAAGTTAGTAGGGAAGTTTTGGCATTCTTTTGTTAGCAGAGAAACGCTAGCAAACTGCAGCTATGAAGGAATTTCTGACAATCTTTTGTTTGCTGGAAAATGTTGGCAACTTGTAGTTATCAGGAAAGTGCTGACAACCCGTAGTTAGTAGGGAAACGCTGGCAAACTGATGCTAGCAGGGAAACGCCTACAATCTTGTTAGTTGTGAAACTCTGGCACACTGCTGTTAGATGGGAAGTGGGAGTGTTAGCAAGCTGTTCTTATCAGTGAAACACTAGCAAACTATTGTTAGCAAGGAAGACCCGACAAACTTTTCTTAACAGAGAAGCGCTAGAAACTATTGTTAGCAAGGTAACACTGGAAACTATTGTTAGCAAGGAAACGCTGGCATTTCATTGCTAGAAGGAACTCACTTTCAAACTGTGTTAGCTTGGAATCGTTGGCAAATTGTAATTTTTTATGGGGAATAGCCCACCCGGACACGGATCAACGACCCACATTGGGGCCTGGGGGGGTCGAAAAGATAAGATTAAAAAAAAAGAGGAGAAAACGAATAAGTTTATCTACAATAAGAAAAAGCCGAAAAAACAGCTTTTTAAAGTGAGACAGATTGTAAGAGTATGGAACAGAAGACGGCAAAGCTTTCCACAGTTTTGGTTTGAAGAAACGGTGGGCACCTCGGGCAAGACGTGTGTTACGAGCCCACGGCCTTGCCGGCGGCAGGATGCCAAATCCAATCCACCGAACATTGTCCGTTAAAGTACAAGTGAAAGAGAGAGTGATGAAACAATGCAGCGAAAAGAAGAAAAGTTAATAAGACGAAATGCCTTTGATTCCACCAAATCTAACAGTTCGACAGAAGAACTACACCAGATATGAAAGCAGTTCACCAAATTCGGAGGAATGAAGTCCTTATAAGCCTGAAGCTTCCTCTCAGGAGTGAAGTAGCTAAATGATCTGTACACATTCCCAGCAGTGAAGTGTGGGTACAGTAGCTTGTTGTTGGCAGAAAAGTATTGGCAGTGTTATATGCATGGAAATGTTGCAACAATGTTGATTGAAGGGAACTGGTGGTAACCTCTTGAAAGCATAGAAGTGTTTAAAGGGTGGTACAAGCAGGGGAAGGTTGCAAGTATTGGCAGTAGGTAAGATGTGGTAAAGCGTTTTAGTCACGAAAAATATCCAGAAGGGAAGTGTTTACAGACGTTAGATAACAAGGAAGCTTAATTACACTTTCGTTGGCAAGTAAGCTTTAGTACACTTTTATAAGCAGGGAAGCATGGGTGAATTTTGTTAGCAGGCAAGCTTTAGTATAATTTTGTTAATAATGAAGGTACATTCTTGTTATCGGGGAATTTTTAGAATTTTTTTTAGCAGGGAAGCTTTAGTACACTTTTGTTAGCTGGGAAGCTTTGGTGCACCTTTGTTAGAAAAGGGAAGATATAGTACACTTTTGTTAGCAAAGAAACAGTAGTACGCCTTTGTTTACATTGAAGGTTTAGTAAACTTTTGTTAGCAGGGAAGCTTTATTACACTTTTGTTAGAGGGAATCTTTATTACATTTTTGTTACTGGGGAATCTTTAGTACACTTTTGTTAGCATGGAAGCTTTAGTACACTTTGTTAGCATATAAAATGTTGTAAATTTTTTGTTAGCATTGAAGCTTTATTAAGCCCCGTCCACACTATTGGACAGTGACCGTCGGGCACGAGCGATGAGTCCGTCATCGCACACTTTGTGGCAACTTTGACGGGCAAACCAGCGGACAGCCAGTGCCCGTTGTTGAGCGAAATCAGCAGACTGCCCGGTGGTTTGGCGCCAGGCATGGACCGACGACGCTGCCAGCCACAAAAAGTTACACCTGGCTTTCAGTCTCTCACGGTCTCACCACGCACCACGAGCCACAGGTGGTGGTTGCTCGGTTTACCTCGTCATCATGTCTAGCCCTCCACTGGTCCAGACAAGATACCGTACGGCTAATTGACCTTTATCGCCATTTCCCGTGCCTATGGAATGTCAAAAGTGACATGTACATGCTGTAGATAGAGACAAGCGTGCTGCAGCACTCAAGGGAATCGAAGAGGAGATAAGGAAGATTACTGCCTCCATTACCACAGGGGATGTAAAGCGCATGGTGATACCGCACTCAGGGGCTGCCGACCACCTACTGGCTACTGCCCGACTTTACTGCCTGACCACCTACTCAGCAGTGTGGACAACATCACAGTCATGCCCGACAGACAGTCTGCCAGTCACTGTCCGATAGTGTGGACGGGGCTTTACACTTTACTTTGCAGGGAAGATTTATTACACTTTTGTTAATGGGGAGGCTTTAATGCACATTAGTTAACAGGGAAGCTTTAGTACACTTTTGTTAGCAGGGAAGCTTCATTACACTTTTGTTAGCAGGGCAGCTTTAGTATATTCTTATTAGTAGGAATACTTTAACACACATCTGTTAATGGAGAACATTGGTAAACTCTTCTTAGCAGTGAGGCTTTAATACATTTTTTTTAGAAGGGAAATTGTAGCCCATTTTTGTTTGCAAGGAACCGTTATTAAGTTTTGTTACCAGGGAATCTTTAGCACAATTTTGCAAGCAGGGAAGCTTTAGTATAATTTTGTAAGCTTTAGTACACCCGTGTGTGGTGGGAAACATTTGTACAGATTTTTATCAGGAAAGCTTTAGTACTCTACTGTTAGCAGGGAAGTTTTAGTGCACTTTTGTTAGTAGGATAAATATAATTCACTTTTATTAGTAGAGAAGCTTTCGTACATATTTTTAACAGTGATGTTTTGGTACACTTTTGTTAACTGGGAAGCCTTAGGACACTTTTTGTCATGGAAGCTTTAATACACCGTGTTAGCAGAGAAGCTTCAATACACTTTTGTTAGACGGGATGCTTTGGTACACTTTAGTTAGCAGGGAAATTTTAGTAAACTTTTGTTAGCAGGGAAGCTTTAGTACACTTTTAGCAGTCAAGCTTCGGTACACTTGTTGTCAGGGAAACTTTAGCATACTTTTGTTAGAAGGGCAACTTTAGTAAACTTATGCTTGCAGGAAAGCTTTTGTACACGTATATTAGTTAGGAACCGCGAGTAATCTCTTGTTACCAGGGAATCTTTAGGATAATTTATTTAGCAGGGAAGCTTTAGTATGCCTTTGTAAGCAGAGAAGCTTTTGTACATTTTGTTTTGCAGGAAAACTTCAGTATAGTTTTTTAGCAGTGAAGATATAGTGCAGATTTATTAGTAGGGAAACTTTAGTGCAGTTTAGTTAGTATAGAAACTTTTGTACAATTTTGTCAGCAGAGAATCTTTGGTACAATTGTCTTATCAGGGATGTTATAGTACACTTTATTAGCAGGGAAGCTTTATTAATCTTTTGTTAGTAAGGAAGCTTTATTACACCTTTGTAAGTACGGATGCTTTAGCACAAATTTGTTAGTGATGAAGCTTTTGTTTAACTTTTGTTAGCTGGGAAATTTTAGTCAACATTTTAGCACGGAATTCTGAGTACTCTTTTGTTAGCAGGGTAGCTTTAGTAAAATTGTGTTAGCAAAGAATCTTGCTACAATTTTCTTAGTGGAAATTTTTTAGTGTCCTTCTTGGAGCAGGAATGTCTCACTACAACTTTGTTAGCAGCAAAGCTTATTGCACTTTTGTTAACAGGGAATCTATATTGCTGTTTTGTTAGTTGGGAATTTTTTTTAACTTTTGTTTACAGGGAAACTTGAGTAAACTCTATAGCAGGGAAACGTTAGTACTCATTTGTTAGCTTTAGTATATTTTTCTTAGTGGGGAAGCTTTTTTAACCTCTTATTGGCAGGGAACACTTTAGTACACTTTGTTAAGGGGGAGCTTTGTTACACTTAGTTAGCCGCGAAGCTTTAGTACACTTTTTTAGCTAGGAAACTTTTGTATACGTTTGTTAGCAGGGAAGCTTTATTACACTTTTGTCTGCCGGGAACCTTTGGTACACTTTTGTTAGCATGGAAACTCTAGTGCACTTTGGATAGTAAGGGGCTTTAGTAATATTTTAGTAGCATGGTAGCTTAGGTACACTCTTGTTAGTGGGGAACTTTCGTGCACTTTTGTTAGCATGGAAGCTTTAGTACACTTTTGTTAATTGTGGTGATTAATACACTTTTGTTAGCATGGACTCTTTAGTACACTTTTTAGCGGGTAATCTTCAGTTAATTTTTGTTAAAAGGGAAGTCTTTAATACACTTTTGTTAGCAAGGACTCTTTACTACACTGTTGTTAGCAGAGAATCTTTAGTACACTTTTGGTAGTAGGGAAGCTTTAGCATTATTTTGTTTGCACCATAGCCTTAGTACGCTTTTGTTACTGGTTAAGCGTTGGTGTACTTTTGTAAGTGGGGTAGCTTAATACCTTTTTTTAGCAGGGAACTTTAAGCACATTTTGTTAGCAGTCAAGCTTTAGTGCAACTTTGTTGGTAAAGAAGTAAAGAATCTTACTACATTTTTGTTAGTGGAAATTTTTAGTACTGTTTTAGTACACTTTTATTAGAGGGGAACCTTTAGTACACTCTCGTTACTGGGGAAGCTTTAGTACGGTTTTGTTAGCTTAGAAGCTTCAGTAAATTTTTGTTAACAGGGAAGCTGTATTATTTTTTTTGAGTAGGGATATTTTAATAAACTCTTTTTAGCAGAGAAACTCTAGTACACCTTTGTTAGGGAGGGAAGCTTTGTTACACCTTTTTATAATGCAGTCAATTAGGATTTTTGGTGGAAAAAGTTTATATGAATATGAAATTTTCCATATATACTCCAGAAGTCTATAGAAATCAATATCAAAAGAGTTCCCCTTCGTCTGGGGGAGCATCCCCCTCTTTTGGCCCCAAACGCCCCTCCAAAGGGGGGGGGGGTTCACTTACTTTTTCGCATTTTCCGGATAAACTATGCGTCAGGTGATAATATTTTATAGACAAAAATACTGGAACTTTGATTTTAAACACGATTGTCTTTATTAATTTTTCCATGGGTGTTACAGTTTTTGTGTAATCCAACTCTTAGTTTTTGGGAAATTTTCCACGTGCAGTGAAAAATTTTATACTCGCGTAGAGCGTAAATTTCTCTATAGGTTCAGTGAAATATATTTCCTTGAAATAGTTTTCAAAGCCTTTTCCGGCTCTTTCAATAAATCTGTAACACAAACTCAACTCCACACCACCTTTGAGGTAGAGTTTTGGAATGTTTTTTTTTTATATATAGCGGTTTCCCCATTAGGCCTATTCCACGTTTTTCTAGTTTAAGATGATGCCATTAAGTACTTGAAAAGTTCTCTTTATTAGTCACAATAAGGTCATCAGTGGGATCATCTGCAGTTTCGGAATTCAGACAACTTTGGCCATGACAATTAATGCACATTATAGAACAGGGTAATCCAGATTTTACACATCCACGCCGCTTCCCGCACCCTAATTTGCAGCCACATGAAATATGTTTCAAAATATTTGCGGGGGTTGGTGCCTCAGTTGTGGAGACAGGTGTCAGAGAATTGCAATTTTTTTCCAGCTCCACAACTCAGGCTGAAATGTTTCTCCTCATCCAGTCTGAACTTGGTGAAAGACACGATAAGAAAGTTGCCTAACTGCTGCAGAAGTGGGCGGAAGACTTGATAATAACACAGCATTATTTGAGTGACTGACATATTTGTTAAAAGAGTGAAATCTGTAATGATTGAGATTTGTTCAGTTTGTGGGGCATTGTACAGAGTGAGAATGAAACGCTCTTCAGCGGCTGCAACTTCATCATGAGTGGATAAAGGATTGTTGAAAACTGATACCATTTCCTGCAGGAGATTGATAGTTTTAATTTTTCCAACCCCGTAAAATGAAAATGTGTCGCAACCACTTAAAGCATGAGCTACGAAAACTGATTCTTTGCAGTTCTTTAGAATATTGGAGCGCTGTAAATCTCGAGAACTATAAAATCTTGCCCTAAGGTTTCCGTGGGCTTCTTTTAAAAAATATAATATCCTGTCTTCTGGAGTAGGCTCAATAAACAGAGCTAGAAGATCTACATCCTGCCAACAATGGAGTTATGCTGATAAGATCCATTGATAGCACTTTGAACAATTAGTACATCAGCATCATCTGTGGCAATATGTGTCTCAATACCTTCTTTCTCAAATCTGTTTCAGTTGTATAATTAGAAGCTCGTTGTTTTTTGTTTTAGATTAATCAAGAATTTGTCCTTAGGTACAGTTAGAGCTGTATTCTCATCGAACAAGATTTCAGCTGAAGTTCGTTTCAAAAGTCTTTTTTGATGCTCGATACTCTTTGTACTAATTTCATTTGTTGAATAACCATCATATATTACAGTTGCATCTTCACCATAATGTTTTCTAATGAACTGGACATAAGCAGCATGAACGTCCGCAACTGTGGCTTGCTTTGGCCAAACTATACGATGGACTAAATTCCCTCCATCAATGATATATTTGCATCCTGATAATTCAACTACTCGTTCTTCTACAGTATGGAAAATGTCATACAAAGGCGATTTCTTCGTCTTTCTTGTCAAACCTGTTTAGTCAAATATGGAGAGCGGGAATGAAGCCAATTCATGACTGAAACAGTTTTACAATGCATATTATTCTTTGAAGTAGCTGAGTGTTATCATCAGCGATGCTGACACTTGCATTCATGTAAGAAATTGGCTTTCACTCTTTTGGTGCGCTTTATCTTCATAACTCTAAAAGTGTTTTTGCCTTTAATGGTTCCATCCGTCAATTTATTGCCAACATCTAGAGTTTTGTAGCAGTTTATTTTTTCAGTTGCAACCAGACCACTGGACAACGAAACGAGGTCTTCTGTATTGATGAGTGGAGGAGAATGCTGTTGAAGCCATACAACAAACTTCTGAAGATCCTTTTCGTCCTTCTTCATCCTTGGATCTCTCAGTTCGATATACTGAAAACTACTGCTGGTCTGAATCACACAAAACTCTTCCACATTCTCGCATACGTGATGAGCTACTGGCAAACCAAAGATCCATTTATTCAGAACACTCTCTGTGAAGCCTCTTCCGCGAGTGATCGTATGCCAAGTAGTTTCAGTCATGTAACACAGTAGTTTTCTAATTCATACCTGAAAAAAAAATGAGTGACTAAGGAAAAGCTTCAAAAAATTACAGAAATACGATTGTCATATATTCGAATATAGAATTTTCTGCTCTATAAGTTTAAATACATGCATTTTTAGTGAAACACTAGACTTTTTTTTTAGTTAACTGCCGAAAACCTTGCGCGAGTATCAATTTGTTTCACTACACGCGAAAAACTTTCCCCGAATTCAAACGTCGATTACACAAAAACTCTAACACCTATGGGAAAATTGAATAGAAATAATCTTGTTTATGATTATATTTCCAGTATTTTTGTATCTAAAAACTATTTTCGTTTGATATATAGTTTAGCTGAAAAATGCAAAAAAGTAAGCGGAACCCTCCTCTTTGGGGGCCGTTTGGGGCCAAAAAAAAGGGGATGCTCCCCCCGGACGGAGGGGAACTCTTTTGATCATGATTTCTATAGCCTTTAGGAGTATGTATGCCAAATTTCATATTAATAAAATTTTTTCCACCAATTGCCTATTTTCGAGCCAATTTGACTGGATTATTAGTGGGAGAGTTTTAGTACACTTTTGTAAGCGGAAAATTTTTAGTACACTCTTGTTAATGGGGAAGCTTTAGTACACTTTTATTAGTGAAGAAGCTTTAGTACACTTTTGTTAATGGGGAAGCTTTAATACACTTTTTAGCAAGAGAGCATTAGTAAGGTGTTGGTTGCTCGGAAGCTTTATTAGACCTTTATTAGCACGGAAGCTTTTATACACTTTTGCTAGCTTGAAACTCTAGTACACGTTTTTTTAGCAGGGACGCTCTAATACTCTTTCGTTAGTGAGGAAGATTTTGTAAACCTTTTTTTTTACATGGAAATTCCAGTAAACTTCTTAGTGGGGAAGCCTTAGCACTCTTTTGTTACTGGGGAAGCGTCAGTTTACTTCGTTAACGGGGAAGCTTAATTAATTTTTTTTTAGCAAGGGGTCCTTAGTTAGTAGGCATGCTTTGAGTACAACTTTTTTAGTAGATTCTTCCTACATTTTGTTTGTGCTAATTCTTTTGTACTGTTTTAGCTGGGGCTCTTTGGAACACTTTTATTAGCTGGGAAGCTTAAGTACACTTTTGTTTGCAGGGAAGCTTTATTTAACTTTTTTAGCAGTGAAGCTTTGATAAACTCCTGTTAGGAGGGAAGATTTAGTAGACATTTGTTAGCAGGGAAGCTTTAGTACAATTTGTCAACAGAGAAGACTTGCTCCACTTTTTAAGCAGGAAACTGTTGGAGTATTATCGAATGATAGAGAATATCTGACAGACAATGAATTGCTATAAGCAACGATAAATTAGCATACTGTTTTTCACATGGAAGTGTTAGTCCAGTGTATTAGCAGAGAAAAATTGGCAAGGAACTGTTGGCATACAGTTTTTAACCAGGAAATATTTTCACAGGGAAATGCTGGCAGAGTATTATTATCAGTGAACATTCAAAACTCTTTGTTAGTAGGGTATTCTTTACAAACTGTTTTTAGCCTGAAATTATTGAAATGCTATTTTCTACAGGGAAGTGCTGAGAAATTAGGGCAAGGTTCAGTTGACAGGGATTGAGTTGGCAGAGGTTTGAATTGACAGGGATTGAGTTGACAGAAGGTTGAGTTGACAGGGGTTGAGTTGACAGGGGCTAGGTTAACAGGGGATTGAGTTGACAAGGGATTGAGTTCATAGTTGGTTGATTTGACAGAGGTTGAGTTGACATAGGTTGGGTTCACCTGGAATTAAATTGACTTGGAACCGGAAAACTGAATAAAAAATGCCCGAGTAGCTTAAATAATATCAAATTCAAACCTACCATGGGCCCCAAATGATGCTCTTACCCAAGAGTCGATATTACTTTCTTATCCATCATCCCAAATTATCCTCTTACCCAGGGCCTGAAATGAATCTCTTAACCAGGGAAAATAGTACACTTGGAGAGGTTTGATCGCATTAGGAGGTCAGCGTTTGTTATAACTGTATGTTTCTCCCGCAGATGCTGTTCCTATCTCTTGGTCAGTGCTTTGGAGTCCTCTTCTCTGGATATTTGCTGGAGCTGGGCACGTCGTCTGCCATCACCGGCTGGATATACAACATTATGTGGCTTATTTGGCACCTCATAGGCCCTCTGCTCCGACCCCTGACAAAGGAGTTTGGTTGGAGAAGAATAGGTTATCTGGGAGTGTTTCTGGTTTCGTCTTCAATCATTATGTCAGCTTTCTCACCGTCAGCAGAATTTCTCTTCTTCTCCTACTCTTTAATTACCGGTGAGTTGTTTAAATCCCGACATTTATACAGTAATCTGCCCTTAATCATGATATATCATTCTGTTTATCTTCGAAAAATCATAAAATCTGGATATGAAAATTGATAGTTAATAGGAGGATTATCATACATTTGGGGGGAAACCATTTTATCATGATCATCTAACAGGGCGCTGGTGGTAAAGCGGTACCGCTCTTGCCTCGCAAGCAAGATGTCACGGGTTCGATTCCCGGGCCAGCGAAAGTTGTTTGGACACTCTTCCTAGTCCCCTTGGTCCCTGTTCACCTAGCAGCAAGGTAGGTACCTGCTGTAAATCGAAAGTTGCGAATTCGTATTCAGGGACAAGTTGTTGGAGCTTCCAATAACTTATTTAGACATAAACCATTGACTCTTCAGGCTTCTATGCCCTCAACTCATGAGACATAAGGCAAGCATGAACTTAGCATGCTTCCCTGTTGGGCGCTGTAAACGCTTCTGCGCTTTACCTTACACAAGGATGTAGAGGGGGGGGGGGGTGCCCAATAAAAAAAAAAATTATCATCTAACCCTGGGACTTAGGGACAGAAATCTCTTCCCAGCCTAATCAGGATCTTATAAAAGGAAAGTCAAGGACCATGGTTTTCTGAGGATTAACAAACAACCGTTTGAGATTGACATCTCTTTACTAAAAAAAATATAACACAAAACTCTGACACCGCTCAACAACATGAAATAACAATTACGGGAGTCTATCAATTAATGCAGTCAAACAATTAATGGAATCAAACAATTAATGGAATCAAACAATTAATGGAATCAAACAATTAATGGAATCAAACAATTAAGGGAAGTCAACAACTGATAGAATCAACAATAAAAGGGAGTCAGCAATTAATGAAATCAAACAACAATAGAATCAAACAATGAACAGATATTTCCTACGGCAGCAGCCCTGGGGAAGGTTCTAGAACGCAGTGATCCACTCGAGCGACAGTGGCCGATGTCTTGCTCCCGTGGGAGAGACAGTGGGGCACAGACGGAGGAGGTGAACTGACGGTTGTGGCAGCTGCGGTAGTGGTATGGGGTCCAGGGATTGACAGTCGATAGGTGAAGGTCTGGGGACACAGCCCATGAGTCCAGAACCTTCGATGAGATCACAACCAGAATTTGAATGAACATCTGGGTAGTGGCTGTGGTGAATCTGAGCCGGTGACACTGGTAGCAGCGACGTTCTCACCTCCGTCCAACCCCCCCAAGTGGGGGTCGCGCCAGCAAACGAGCGAGTGAGCAGCGGTAACGAGCAGGAAGATCGTTTCCGCCCTTACACCTTACCCTACCGAAAATCAAATCCACCAAAGTCTCCTCCTTTTGTCCTGCTTTGGCTGTATACCTATTAATGTTAATAAGGTTATCCCCCAAAAGATAATTTTATAGGCTAAGTACTATATATTTTTCACATTACATTTCGTCTGCCATTTTTCAGACCATAAGAAAAAATCGTTAAGATCTTCCTGTACTTATGCGGAGTTCTCGTCATTGCAAGAGCTATTTTAGTGCCGTCAACAAATAGTTAAATACGCTCTCGTAAACTCTTATACACGAAAATACACTTTAGTATATGCTGATAACCAAAAAAGGAAACCAGAAAACACGAGGTTATCAAGCGCTTTCGTGTAATTCACGTCTTCAGGGGTGAGTACAGACTAAGTAGTAGTTACTGACAAGGCTAATATATACAGTAAATGAGAGAGAGATCAAGTCTCTAGGGACAGCAGGTGCCCACCATATTCAGGTCATTGTCCAATTTGTACATACCATTACTCAAATTCATGTTGACAGATTCGGTATGTATAATGAGACTAGATTCTATAATGTTCTTACTGACAATTCAATTACAATGCGATGACCCATCCTAACACTATATTTATGCTGTTTAAGTCTATTTATAAGATCTTTGCCCATTTGACCTAAGTAGAACATATTACATTCCTTCCAAGGAACCTTGTAAATGTAGCCACCTGCATAGCTGGGGGAGTTGTGAATTTAACATTTGTATCACAGTGCAAGAATTACTGAACTTTACATTTATGTTTTAGGTTTTCATTTACGCTTTTGTTGTTGTGTGGAAGGATCACGGGTAATAGGCAGGGTTAGGTAAACCAGAGTCACTAGTTCAAATTCAAATTCAAAACATTTATTGATAATTACATCAAAAGGAGCTGGTTAGCATGCTAACTAGCCCTCCCAAAACTAGTCTTAACAAGAACTCTTTATACAAATAGATATGCATAAAATCTACAATCTTATGTTAAACGTGCATAATTTTTTCATAATTTTCTTAACCATATTTTTTTTTTATTAAATAACACACCATCTCTGTAATATCAGTAATACCATCACCCCTAAATTCTGATAAACAGTTACATTCCATAATGTAATGATATAATGTATGAGACTTTACATAGCCACACAGTTTACAAGGAATGCCATCAGTTCCTTCAATATATTGCCAATAATATTTGTATCCAAAGCGTAGTCTCATCACAATGTATCATACTTAACCGAAGCCTTACCATAAGTAGACCTTGTATAATTCAAAACTCGAACATAATGTTTCAAACTACTACTGCCGTTGTTCAAAATTTTCCGAATATTGTCCATTTCCCATTGCTGTCGGATTTTTACCATTCCAGATTTTATTCTTTTAATACCCAAAAAAACAATCGTATTATACAATTTCTTTGCCACACACTTGCTTAGCCAAATCATCAGCAACCTCATTCATATAAAT
The DNA here is from genome assembly GCF_018991925.1 of Homarus americanus. NCBI lineage: Eukaryota > Metazoa > Arthropoda > Malacostraca > Decapoda > Nephropidae > Homarus > Homarus americanus. The sequence continues at coordinate 119,005 of NW_024756428.1, read as the reverse complement.
ACCACAATGGGATGGAATCCACATAAAACTAACATCATATCCAAGTGATTTTATGTCATGAATACACATCTTACATTTTAAAACTAACTCATCATAATGAGGCACTTTAGAATTTAGAGCAAATAGAGCACTTTGACTGTCAACAAACCCAAAAACTGTCTTTTTCCTCACAAAGGCATTCTTAAGTCCCACATATATAGCATAAAGTTCAGCAGTGGTGCTGGGACTTCTATCCCCACTTCTCTTGGATATTCTTTCTTCAACACTAATACCATATTCAAAAAATTCCCTAATAACAATACCACATTAGGGTGTGTCATACGGAGGCGATTTTTTTTTTTGAGTTTGAAAAATCGGCCCATGGTATTAATGATGTAGTTCTATGTGCAGAATCATGTGATATCTTCAGATTTGAAAAGTTTTCATTTTTTGCTAGGTAAATTTTAACTTGAAATCTTATGAAAATTCAGTATTCCCACCCTTTTACCAACACCACTAAATAGCTTATTTAAAGCAAAGTAAATGTATCAGGTTAATTTATTAGGATGAAAATGATCCAGAATAGTGAAACGAATGATCTTGACACATTTATTAAATTTAATATTCCTTTAGAAAACAAAATCATCAAATACAAAAACCGGTTTTACTACTACGACCCGGTGTTGCTGCACACCATAGAGAACATGTCTTTCTTGCTTCTGTTTCTACTCATCACCTCCCTGCTGACCACCTGAGCTCGGATGTAGCCTTCCCTCCTCTCCTGGCTGTACACGTGACTGCTGGCCTCGATCACTTGCTGTACACAACGCTCTATACTCTGGGTGTGCGAGGGCCAGGCAGGGACATGCATGGGGTTGTCCAGGAAAGCTCTGACTTGAACATTGGTGAGGCTGCAGGTAAGAAGGGGCTCACTGCCAGCCTGGATGTTATCCAGATCTATGAGATCAGTGAGGGTCTTGGCACCTAGATTGACTTCAGGAGTCTTCCTGACCCTGAAGGAATCGTCACCAACGGATTCGTCATGCCCAGATCCTCTCATAAGTCTCATATCCAAGATCTTTTTGACTGCCACTCTTCTCTCCTCCTCATCCTTACTGCAGAGCATTGTCTGCAGAACTGCCTCGGGATGAGCATACCAGGAAGATCTCCTCACAGTCTGCTCCACAATCTGAACAACCTTCCTTGGCTGACTCCTCAGGAGCTCAAGCTGGAAGAGAACATGCCTCGGACCTTCGGAGAACGATGACTTGACCTTGGTGTTGAACCAATTTGGCAAGTAGACACTCACGATGAATTGGACAATAAGTCTCAGGTTGTGAAGCTGGTTCCCTTTCAGTTTATGATGAGCGACCCAAATTCTGCAGAACCTGAGAGCCGTTGTGAGCCACCTAGAATGTGAGAGTGGACCTATCTGCAGGTAAGCAAGTCTATCAGGCATGACCCCAGTTTTGATGGCACTGCAAATCATGTAACCATAGTACTGGTCAGCACTCAGGTCGTCAATGACAGTATGTGCAAGCTCAACGAGTGGAGGGCCAACTGTGATTTTTTCAAAGCTCGGATTTATTCCTAACTCAGTGGCAGAGTCCAGCATCTTGCCAAGAGGACCAGACCATCTGTTGTTTGAAAGAGTCTTGCCATCCAGCTCCTGGATCAGATGTCTGAGTGGCAACTCGTTGGTGTGGAGGTCACAAACAATCCAGACCAGCTTCCTCCCAATCTTCCGCTCTATCCACTGTATGACCCCCCCTTGCCACCCTGTGTTCGTGTTGGTGCTGTCCCCTCCAATGGCCTGCAGGGTCTGGTCTACGTTCCTCTCTCTGAGCCAGTTCACAATGTTATCTGCCACTATCTCAGCTGGTTTCCTGATGTCATCTTTCTCTGGAGTGAAATGCCACAAATACTTCCCTCCTGGTTCACTGCAGCAGGAGTAGTGTTCCTCCTTCACCATGGCAGGGAACAACTTGTCAGAATCTCCAACTTTCATGAACACTTTAGTGTCATCCCTTCTCCCATCAAAGAACAAACAATTGATTCCATTTTCTCTTATCCCCTTATCAAACTCCTCTTCTAGGTTACTGACAAGTTTCTCCTGAGCTCTCCTTACTTTGTTATGATCTATCACCAGGTGAACATCATCAGGTGTTATCAAACCACCGTCAATCCAGGCAGCTGTTGCTATCTCTGCAGTTTCTCTGAGACCAGTGTGGTGTCGCATGCTGGCCAGAGCTATGCTCGGGATATCTTTCCTATTTCGAATCTTATGCCTGGAAGGTTTGGGATCATTATTTTCTGGGTTAGGGACAAAGTCACCATTCTCCTGGTCAGCACTCGGATCAGCCATGGGGAAGTCATTAAACTCTGAATCAGCTTGACTCCAATCATCGGCCTTTTTTACCTCACCCTGGGCCTTCTCAAGTCTCTTTTCCTCGGCAACTCTTCTCCTCTTCTGTCTCTCTGTGGCAGCCTCCTGTCTCTTGGACTCCGGAATATCTTGGCTAGAAATCATGAGAGCCCCTATACTGCCAGTCTTCTCTTGTGCTTTGACAAATGCCAGTTCGATCACAGGAATCTTCAGTTCACGCTTGCAAATACAGGAGATGTGGGCCTCGGATTTACAGTCACGATCGCATCCAAACTCAGGACAGAGAACAATTGGGCACTTGCAAGTAATTACGTCAAATAACTGGTCCAGTTGCTTGGCAAAGCTGTCCTTAACTGCAAGTTTTCCTCTCCCAAGAGAGATATCTCTTGCCTTTTCCCAACTGGCTAGCAGTCTCTCACTAATCTTCTTCTGACTTGTTATGACTGGAGGCTTGAACTGAGCGTTAGCCAGAGTGTACTGTGCCAAGACAGCTTTGGTCATATCACTGGCAATGTCTTTGTTTGTGTAAGTTCTTGGTTCTTTTCACTGATTTGCCTGATTAAAACACCGTATCTCAAAGCATCTCTCAATGTAGGCAACTCCGACTTCAGGAGCTCTCTCCCAGACCCAATATAGTGACTGAGATGGCTGGATTTTTGGTTCCTCGTCCTGACACAAGCAGCCATCGCAAATATTATCAACTTATAAATGCATCAGAATCTGAAACAGAAAAAAATATTGTTAGTTGGGTTGTTAAAGAATGAAGTCAGAAAGCAATGTTCACTATTTAATTGTAATGCACTAATGCAGCTGTACGTTAGATTTTCGATAAATTTCACGCTAAAATTTACCTAGCAAAAGGTTGCAAAATATTGAAACTGAAATTATTTTCTGTTTATATACACTAAAATCTACCAAAAAAGTGATGGGCCATTAGTTTTAGCTGATCTTCCCTCCTATGACACACCCTAATACCACATCCGGCCCGATTCCCATTAACTGAACCATCACAGTACATACGAATAACATTTTCCTTATGGTAATCAGATATTTTCTCAAGGAATATTTCCCGTAACTCAAAAGGATTATTTTTTTTTAAAACTCTAGCTTATCCATTCTTACAGATACACTCTCCATGAACCAAGGTTTCAAATAAACTTTGTTTGGCAAAGGCACAAAATCTACAATATTATATTCACACAACTAGTAATTGCATTAGTAAATTTATCAACAGCAGACTTCAGATACCCATCACCACGCCTAATAAGCCTTAGAGTAGAAATGACAGTCAACTCCCTAATTCTGTGTATTATGTTCGGGACATTTAGCTCCATCCTCATAATCTCTATTCTTGTTGTCATTGGACAACCAAGCACAATCCTCATTGCTTCATTCTGAATAAGCTCTAATGGCCTAAGATCTTTTCCTGAGTAAGAAGCAAGAACTGGAGCTGAATAATCAATGATACTCCTAACTGTACTTAAGTACATAGATCTTAAAACTGGTATGCCAACACCATTTGCTCTATTTGACAAAACTTTCAGAGGTTTTACCCGAGCTGTACATATATTTTTGACATAAGTAATTTGATCCTTAACATTATTATTTATACCCACAAACATTCCAAGATATTTTTAACTGGATACGTTGTGCAATTTTATTCCATTTAGCCAAAATTCTTTTCCATTTACTGCCCTTGACTGAAATTTGGTTTTATTATCACTAATGACCAGTCCCGAGGAGAGACAAAGATACTGCAGCTGATCAATGACCCTAGACATATCTTCCTCATTCTTACATTGGATCAGAATGTCATCAGCATAAATGATTACTTAGGACTCGCCCTGGAATTTGTAACTAGCTATTTTTTCCATAAGAATATTAATAAGCAGAGGGCTAAGAACACCACCTTGTGGGATACCCAACCCTAGACTTTTTTCTTCCGATTCATGACCTTGAAACCAGACACTCGCTTCTCTGTTAGTTTAGTAATCTGTAATCCACATCAATAATTTCCCTTTTATACCTTTACTTTCAAGACTTTCTAAGATCACTTCCTTATTTGCCTTATCAAAGGCACTTTTAAGGTCTACAAATAGTCTACAGTTGACATTAGCATTACTAAGACATTTAATCACACAATCTGTAGTGCTTTTACCCTTTAAAAGTCCAAACAAATTACTAGACAAGAGACCATCAATTGTATACAATAATCTATTTAATACCATTCGCTCCATCATTTTAGATAGACAAGATGTTAAGGATATGGGTCTATAATCACTATCGCTCTTAGGCACAGGAACAATGAGTGCCATTTTCCATTCACTGGCAGCCTTCCATTTTCACATGACAAATTAAAGAGATCTAGAATTGGGCTGTCCTCCATACTTATAACATCATAAGTTAGACCATCCCTGCCAGGAGCACTAGACTTCCCTTTCTTTACAGAATTCAGAATTTCATCCTTAATAAAAGGAACACAGGTTTCCTCACTTACACTACTTTGGATATTCACCAACCTTCGACTCATAGATCTTGAATTCCTCAAGCAAATCTGAACATTACTTGGGAGACACTCATAATTAGATGCATACGCCCACTTATTCATTAGTTCATTAGCTTTGGCGTTTGGATTGGGATGAACATTAAATTTCTTCTTGACTCCTCTTACCCTATTCACACCATCCCAAATCTGATTCAAAGACTTTGATTGAGCAACCTCTCTTAAAAAAACACTCCAATACATTCTTCTGGCTTTCTGATTTACCTCTGTTGTATACTCTGCCACTTCAATCAGAGTTTCCCGGGTTTTTTCATTGCTAGGATCTTTACTCCACTTACTATGACATTTCCTCAGTAACTTATTCCACCCCTTTACAATCTTATCATTATAATACCTAGGCTTAGGTTTTGTAGCATTTCCATACTGTTTTCTTGGCTTATTCAAAATGGAATCAATCACTCCTAACAAATCATCATAAAATATGTTTTCATCTTTAATTCCAAGCTTTTTGTACTCTTTATACCACTCGCCGACTTTTGCTACAAATTCACTATGTTGGCCTACTGTTATTGTATACCTTTTCATATTGTTAACATAAAAGATTTTGTTCAAATATAGCTTCACTTTAATTGCAAAGTGATCCCTCAAAAGCGTATCCACAATATCCAAATTTGCATGCGCATCTAACATATTAAAAAGTATTGCATAATCAAGTCTACCCCCTTTAACATGTGTCGGCTCACCAGCTCCAAGGACCCTAGCATCTTCTATAGAGTCTAAGATATTTTTCAGAACCATTCCATTGTGATTTTGAGAACCTCTACTGCCAAGATCGTTATGCCTAGCGTTCAAATCAATACCTACCTAATGAAAAAAATAAATGCTACTGCCTCAAAAACGATGAGTAGGTTGAATTCCTGATGGATAATTGCCATTTTACCATTGATGTAAATGCCTGTTGATTCAATGAAGCACTAATTAATGATGCTAGATTTATTGACTTCTAGTGTTTTTGCAAACCTAAGGAGTAAGGCCTACAAACCTTGATTTGGCATCATTTATTTGGTGTCGCTGGTTAGAGTAAAATCTTTAATTGTATTTTAATATAACTTGGTCTGGTTCTATTATATTTCTTATTTGCTTGCATGGAATTAATCAAAATGTCTGAGGGACTTCTAAAGAGATTTGTGAGTGCAAAATTGGGATGGTTAACTAGGAGAGTAAATGAATGTAAAGATTTGTCGTAAAGTGGTACAATCCTCGAGGGTGATTTAGTTGCTGAGATTTAAATCTTGAAGGGTCTTCGGACAAAATATGAGGAAGATTACACTGAGAATGAAGATTAAGTGATATCTGAGGATTTAATTGATGAGTACGACCTAGAGACAACCTCACATGATAGATCAGTGGAATCTTACTAATCTATACTAAAGAAATGTAAGAGTAATTTGGCTAAGTACCCGGATGGTACATGAGGAAGCAGTGTCGGAGCGCTGCCCAAACTACAGTTACCTATCCTAACACTCCCTGAGTTTAGTGGAAAAGAAAATTGGAACTCTTTTTGGGATAAATTCAAGTATTTAGTACATGACAGAATTGAAGTGCCAAAAGTTAATAAGTTATCATATTTTTTATCTCTCTCTCTCTCTCTCTCTCTCTCTCTCTCTCTCTCTCTCTCTATATATATATATATATATATATATATATATATATATATATATATATATATATATATATATATATATATATATATATATATATATATATATATAACAAAAAAGTGTGTCTGTGTGTGTGTTTGTGTGTATGTGTGTCCGCACGAGAATCTCGGAAACTCCTTTACCGATCTGTAGTGATGATGGATGGTGTTATATGTAGTGATGATGGGTGGTGTTATATGTAGTGATGATGGATGGTGTTATATGTAGTGATGATGGATGGTGTTATATGTAGTGATGATGGATGATGTTATATGTAGTGATGATAGGTGGTGTTATATGTAGTGATGATGGATGGTGTTATATGTAGTGATAATGGATGGTGTTACGTGTAGTGATGATGGATAATGTTATATGCAGTGATGATGGATGGTGTTATATGTAGTGATGATGGATGGTGTTATATGTAGTGATGATGGATGGTGTTATATGTAGTGATGATGGATGGTGTTATATGTCGTGATGATGGATGATGTTATATGTAGTGATGACTAGACAACAAAATAATAACAGTTTAATGCTAAAAAAATATACTTTGCTGTACCGTTGTAGTGAAAAACATGGTGGAACTTACATACACCGTTAATGAACTATTGATGGAAGATGAAGTTTTGGGGACTAAACAGTGAGACAATGTGGAGCCTCCCGGAGGGTGGCATCCTACCGTGGCCTAGCGGATGAGCGGTACGGAGTGAACAGTGGACAGTCGGTCACAGGAAACAGATCAGGAAAGGGAATCCCGTCTTAATGCTAACAGAAAGCGAACAGCGGACAGTCGGTCACAGGAAACAGATCAGGAAAGGGAATTCCGTCTTAATGCTAACAGAAAGCGAACAGCTGACAGTCGGTCACAGGAAACAGATCGGGGAAGGGAATCCCGTCTTAATGCTAACAGAAAGCGAACAGCGGACAGTCGGTCACAGGAAACAGATCAGGAAAGGGAATCCCGTCTTAATGCTAACAGAAAGCAAACAGCGGACAGTCGGTCACAGAAAACAGATCGGGGAAGGGAATCCCGTCTTAATGCTAACAGATAGCGAACAGCGGACAGTCGGTCACAGGAAACAGATCAGGAAAGGGAATCCTGTCTTAAGGTTGACAGATAACAAACAGCAGAAGGCCTTCTCTAGAAAATGATCAAGTGAATGAAACTCGTTTGAATGCTAATAGACAGAGAGCTGCGGGATCCAGAATTCTAAGAAAGAATACACAGTGGCATCCACTTGCAAGAGCAGCATTTAACTATGACAATGAGATAGAATATGAAAAGTATCCCTCTGTTGTCATTGGCAACATGGATAAGAAATGTGAACACTGCGGTGCAAAGAAGTATAAAAGAGAATCTGCTGGACTGTGCTGCTCTCATGGGAAAGTACGACTGCCAAATTTGGAAAAACCACCACAACCATTGAAGACTCTCATGCTAGGAACAACACCAGAGTCAAAATACTTCTTGGAAAATATACTGAAGTACAATTCATGCTTCCAGACGATATCCTTTGGAGCTACCAGAGAAGTTCGTGAGCACGGATACATACCAACATTCAAAGTCCAGGGTCAAGTCTACCACAAAGCAGGATCCCTCTTACCATTGGAAGATGAGAAGGCAAAGTTCCTCCAAATCTACTTCATGGGAGACCATGAAAAGCAGACGACTATCAGGTGTGGCAATATTCAAGGTGTCAGACATGACATTGTCCTATCTATCCAAGAAATGCTGCATGAGCGCAACACGTATGTACAGTCATTTAAAAATGCCCTGGAAAACAGGCCTTCTCACGAGTACAAAGTGAGGATCAAAGCAGACACGACCCGTAAGGGAGAACATGAAAGAAGATTCAATGCTCCTGTAGTTGATGAAGTAGCTATCCTGATTGTCGGTCAAGAGTTTGAGAAACGAAACATCATACTCAAAATGAGAGACGAGAATCTCACAAGACAAACATGATGCCACATGTACTGGAAGCTACAATACTGACAGGAAAAGCTAAAGGAGAAGACGTTTTTATTCCAAGGATACCTCTCATCACCACTGACCTGCCATTTGAGTTCAAGCGACTTCAGTTCCCGGTTAAAGTGAGCTTTGCCATGACCATCTACAAAAGCCAGGGACAGTCCCTACAGATGGCTGGCCTAAACCTGGTGTTTCCTTGCTTCTCTCATGGACAGTTCTATGTTGGATGCTGCAGAGTGGGAGCTGGCAAAAATCTGTACATACTTGCTGCTGATGGCAAAACCAAAAATGTGTTCTACCTTAATGCACTACAGTGAGACAATGTGGAGCTTCCCGGAAGGTGGCGTCCTACCGTGGCCTAGCGAAAGAGCCGCCCGGAGGGCGGCGATTCCGCTAGTGTCAATTAAATTTAGCAGCTTATGATCTAGTATCAGAACTTTTTATTGAAGAAGCCAATTATGATGTACTGTAGCTGTATCAGTCTTAATAGCTAATTTCGAGGATGTAGAGTTTAGTTTACAGACAGCCATATACAAATTGCTGGATCTTCCTGGTCCCAAACATAACTATGATGAATTACAAGCCCTTTGTATTATTTTGAATTGTATTTTAAAATCACTAAACAATCTCAATTACTTATCCACTGCTTCCTGGTTGATAAATCACATTGTACAGAAAAAAATCCCCAAAAGAACTTGTGATGAATTGTACCATAAGTATCAAAAGAATTACTTTTCATACCAAGAGATAGAAGTGGGATTAATGGAACTGTGTAAATTACACAGTGTAATCACTTGTAATTATCATCCAGGAAAGAAAATATAGAAACGAAAGGGAAAGTAAATGAAAAAGGGAAAGACAAACCACAAAAAGCTGTAACAAAGGAACCAGGGGGAGTAGTGTAGAAGGAAGAAATAGGTACACTCGGAAACCATAATCTCTAGCCCACCTGGGTCGGTACTGGAGGTTAGAACAGTGTCCTTTCTGGACGGGGGCCCACTCTAACTATCAAGAGGCAGCACACGCACGAACAACACAGTCATAGTACGGCTGTATAGATGACATTATGTATGAATATTGTATATGGCATTTTATACTCTGCATTATCTTCATTATATATGAACGCGAAGAAAAATACCATGGGTTGTAGATCCGAAAGTATGAATGGAAATAAACACTTCCAAACCACCCAGTGACTCCACACAACGTGTGTGTGTGTGTGTGTGTGTGCCAGACCACGATACTTCCCATCATTCGCATAACTATATGAAAAATCGTGTTTAATTTAACTACATATTTCAAAAACCTTAAATTATATGTGGATCAGTCACTCCTCATTTGACACACTTATATAGTGTAATACTTTGACCATCCCACCTGGGCACATGGAGGCCCACGGTAACTCTCACGGGGCAACATACACACGAACACACAAGTTATGATATGATCCCTTCCAGGCTTCACTATCATTATCATGTTATGTTCATCGTGCTCTGTATCTTGGTAACTAGTCATAGTATCAATACATGACAGTGTTATTAGTATAATATTGTAACTTTTACCCTACAGTTATTGTTGTAAATCATGGACAGGAAGGATACATAAATTGTAATATCAAGTGTACTGTATGGTACGCTCAAAGCCACCCCAAGTCAGACAACGCGTCACACAAAGTTACACAGTGTGTGTGTGTGTGTGTGTGTGTGTGTTCTGTAACATTAAGCTTCATCCTTAGTAGGTAAGATGTTTCATAAAGAGGTTTCTCCCATTCGTCATTGTGAGCATCGTCCCAGAGCACATTGTTTCCATCAAAACCATGGTTAATCCTGATTTCCCTTCTTCCGTGTAATTATATCCATATGGCTAAGTGCTTGCTTTTCATTTCTTTATTTACCAAAATAATGTGGATCAGTTACTCGTTATTTAACACATACATGCACTTAGAGCATCAAGATTGTTTTGTAGGTATGACTATTGGTTAATTGAAACCCCAAAAATATTTTTTCACATTTATTATGCATAAACATTGTAAATATATCTATGTGATTATTGTAGTATATAACATACATTTAATGTCTGGACAGATTCCCAAGAGTTATGCATATTAACGCATAGATTTTGTAAGCATATTTATGCGAAGTGACGTAAAACCACATAGTAAAATACCTGGACAAATTCCCGAGAGTTAGGAAACGAAGTCTATGTGGTCCCAACGAGGTTACACCAGAGAGCTAACTCCCCCGCCACCCCCTACAAGCCATCGGCGTGGGCGGAGATTTAATTCTTGACCACAGGTTAATACCGTGTCCAACCTCCATCTTTTGCTATAACTTCATGGGGAGCGTCCTCGGGCAAGTCGCCACAGCTCCAGCCACCTCAGTGCAGGAAGCCACGCCGGTCCGCACACGAGTGACAGCCGAGGTACACTCTACACCGAAGAAGGCCACCAGAGAACCCAAGATACCGACAGCTCCCAGAAAGAAACTGGACGTTTCAACTCCCCTGAACCGAACCACGGCCCAGAAGGCAAAAACCACAAAACACGAAGATATGAACCTGATCCAGTTGGAATCGAGCTTGGACATCTCCATCGAGAACCACCAGAAGTCCCCGATGAAACAGTGGTGGAAAACATCAGCACCCTGAACATCCTTACATGGAATGCTCAGGGCATCAAAAACAAGAAACACCTCCTACAAGAAGCAGCAGCCAAGGACAAGCTTGACATCATACTCCTACAAGAAACACTTCTACAAGAACACCACTGTTTCAAATTCAGCGGTTACAAGACATACAGGAGGCATTTCACGCAGGCGTCAACAAGAGGATGTATGATCTTGGTCAAGTCAAGCATACCCTCCGCCGATGTCACGCAGCAATTTCCATGTGGGGAAAACATCGAGACACAGGCCGTCAAAGTAACTCTCCAAGAACGGGAATTAACTGTTCACAACATCTACAAGAACCCAAGGGGCACACTGGAGGTTACTCAATTATTTGCTTCGGCCGCTGACCACGCCACACTCATAGGAGGGGATTTCAACGCACATCATCCCTTCCTCAACTCGGCAAGCCCCACAAATGAAGATGGCCTACACCTATACACCACCTTTCAAGATACACCCGAGATCTGCCTCCTGAACACCGGAGAGCCCACCCACACTAGGGGAGGAAGGCTAGATCTAACCTTCGTCTCCAGTGCACTACAGCCTTCGGCCTCCTGGCAGATACACCCCACGCTGACCAGCGACCACTTCGCCACCCTAACAACGCTGAAGGTGAACAAACTCCCCACTCCACCCCCCCCGAGATGGAGATACAATACCCAAAAGGCAGACTGGGGACTCTTCAAGAAACACCTGGCTAAGTGGCGCGAAAAATCACAGCCGGCCGGCGCAGCACCCGCGGATGAGACAACCCTCCACCACCAATTGGTCGAGGCGTTTCACCAAGCGGCAGAAGAGGCTATCCCAAAAACAAAACCCACATCAAGACAGTACAATGATTACTGGTACTACTGTCCCAGGGTGAAAGAACTCAACCACAGAGTGAACATGGCCCGAAGAAACTACAGGAGACATCCCACGGCAACAAACAGACATCTCCTGCAAGTCATAGTTAAGGATACCAGGGAAGAGAAGGAAGAAATTAAAAACGTAAGCTGGCTCAAGTGGTGCTCCGAACTGAACGAGCACACCTCCCTTGGCAAGATGTGGGCCCAGATCCGAAGGGCATCTGGGAAGGCAACACCACCACCACCAACTCATCCCAACCCAGAAGAGGAAGCCGAGAGACTTGCAAAACTGTTCTCTGACCGAGCAGCAACGAAAAACCTCCCGAGACAGGCGGAGGAGACACAACGGCGTCTGCGACAGGTCAGACTCCAGATGATCGAAGAGGCCTGCAACAGTGAAGATGATACCGACAGACCATTCAACCAGCAAGAACTCCAGAAGTCGCTAAAACGAAGCAAGGACACAGCTCCAGGGGCCGACAGGATAACCTACTCCATGCTTTCTCATGCCGGTACAGCCGGACACGAGGCTCTGCTGCAAGCCATCAATGCTTCGTGGACAGCACAAAGACTCCCACCGGAATGGAAGAAGGCAGATATACAGCCCATTCCGAAGCCCAGAGAACCAGACAAACCGAGGCCCATCTCCCTTCTCAGCTGCATAGCGAAGACGGGAGAAAGAATGGCTCTCAACCGACTCAAGTGGAAAGTAGGCAGCCCACACCCTCACATCTTTGCATACACCGAGAACACCGGCACAGGCAACAACATCGCCGAGATACTCAGCACAGTGGACAACAAACCAGCTCTGGTCGTCTTCCTCGACCTGGAGAAAGCCTTCGAACTAGCAAATCCATTGGCCATTACAACTACGCTCGCTAAAAAAGGCGTCAAAGGAAGGTTGCTGGGGTGGATCCAGAACTACCTCACACAGAGAGAAGCACGAGTACGCTTTCAGGGAGCAATCTCAAGCTACAGGGTCCACGAAAACGGAACCCCACAAGGAGGCATCCTCAGTCCAATGCTGTTCAATGTCCTGATGGAAAATCTAGTCAAACTTCCCTTCAGACAAACAGCCAAGCTCCTATGCTATGCAGACGACTTACAGCTCATAGTAAGAGGATCGAACAGACTAGCCAACACGCAACACGCACTCCAACTTATAGAAGAGGAGTGCAACAGACTTGGACTCAAGATAAATCCAGCCAAGTCGAAAGCGATGGCCATCTGCACAGACACACCAGACAAGATGCTCTCCATACAAAACACGCCGGTAGTCTGGACCAACGCCCACCAGTGTCTTGGAATCTGGTTTGACCAGAAACTCACCTTCAAGCCGCAACTCGAGTATCTCAGGCACAGGACGAAGAGCAGACACAATATAATGAGGTCGCTCACCAGCAAATCCAGCAGGAGCAAACCTTCATGTGCTCAAAGCCTACTACACAGCCGCCATCAGATCGCTGGTAGATTACAGTGCTCCAGCACTCATTGGACTGAGAGAAGACCAAATAGCTAAGCTAGAAGTCATCCAAAACAATGCTCTCAGGACCATGCTCGGAGCACTCATGTGGACCAGAATTTGCAATCTGCAAATGGAAACCGAGCTACCACCCCTGGCAGTACGAGTCAAGCAGGTGACAGCCGGTCTCCTCGCCAAAATCTGTAGAGCAGACAAGCCCACAGTTGCCAAGATTCGAATCAGTGCCTCCCTCCACCTCGACCACAGAGTGCGAGGGGCCACCTGGTCGCACGAGGCAAGCGAGGTCATCCGACACCTGCAAGCAGAAACACTCGTCAAGAACAACCAAGACACACGAGACAATGGTTACGCTGTTCCTCCACCATGGAGCCCTCCACCAGCCACACTCAAATTTACCGACCTAGGCGATAGTAAAGCCAACCTCCAGAAGGAGGACCTCAAAAAAATAACTCTCGAAGCCATAGCCACCGAGACACCGGCTGATGCAGCATCATACTTCACAGACGGCTCGGTGGACCCAAAACATCATAGATCCGGAGCGGCCTTCTACACCCAAGGTCAGACCCTCCAATGGAGACTTTCCAACGACTGCTCCACCCTACAAACAGAACTGGTAGCAATCTCAAAGGCCCTACAACACGCTGCAACACAACACAACAAGTCCGTCATAATTCACACGGACTCGAAATCGGCCATGCAGGCGCTGCAACACAGTCAACCAAGAGACAACGTCCACATCATCACCTCGATCCTCGCACAGCTACAGGAATTCCAAAGCCAAAACCGACCAGTCGTCTTACACTGGATTCCCAGTCATGTAGGGATCGGAGGAAACGACGTGGCAGACGAAGCAGCCAAGGCAGCTACACGTTCTAGTAGCGTACACATCCAAGTTCCAGCAAGTGTGCAACAGATCAAGAATCACCTCAGAAAGACTACCAAGCTCCACATCAAAAAGAGCTTCCTTCATGCACTCAACGCTGGTTCCCAATCAGCCAAATGGTACCTGGCGGCCACAAAAGGGGAACCACCTTTCGCTGACAAGAAAACTCCAAGACAAACCCAAGTCAGCCTTCACCGACTACGACTAGGGTACAAGTGCTCCTGGCAGATGATCGGAAATGACGTCATGGAATGCACCTACTGTCAGGAGCCAGCAGCCAACCCACTTGAACACTATCTCCTGCGAGGTCACACAAAGCCTCCGAAACAGAACTCAAATCTCCCAAGAAACACACACAACACCAGCGGCCACTCTAACCCGAAAGGCCCATACAGACCACATTCACCACCTACTCCGGGTCATCACGTGCCCTACCGATAGCTTAAGCATCCTCTCCCCTTAAGTGGATATTTGATTCGGGGCGCGCCACTCAACTGACCACGTCCAGGTGGGGCTGGTAGTAGCGTCACTGATCGGTCCGCTCACACTTGCAACCTGCAGTATCTCAATCTGCAGGTGGGACCACCCTCAATCAATCCGGTCTGACTGCTCCTGGAGCTCCAGCCGGAACCTGCCAGACACGCCTACTAGGCAAAGGCCCGTGTCGATTCTGATCAAAATAATCTCTCAACAACAACATATTGCTCTCTCTAGTCTGTACTCACCCTGAAGATGTGAATTACACAGCGCTTAGGAACTTCGTG
This sequence comes from Homarus americanus, assembly GCF_018991925.1. Lineage (NCBI taxonomy): Eukaryota > Metazoa > Arthropoda > Malacostraca > Decapoda > Nephropidae > Homarus > Homarus americanus. Next base: position 103,821 of record NW_024756428.1, on the reverse strand, counting down.
TTTTCTTCTTTTCCTTGTGGTTATCAGCATATACCTGAATCCGCGCACCTACAGTGATATACTTGCATATATATATATATATATATATATATATATATATATATATATATATATATATATATACATACATATATATATATATATATATATATATATATATATATATATATATATATATATATATATATATATATATATATATATATATATATATATATATATATATATAGAATCGTCGCCCTCCGGGCGGCTCTTTCGCTAGGCCACGGTAGGACGCCACCCTCCGGGAGGCTCCACATTATCTCACTGTAGTGCATTAAGGTGTCTGCTTTGATCCTGACTTTGTACTCGTCAGAAGGCATGTTTTCCAGGGCATTTTTAAATGACTATACATACGTGTTGCGCTCATGCAACATTTCTTGGATTGATAGGACAATGTCATGTCTAACATCTTGAATGTTGCCACACCTGATAGTAGTCTGCTTTTCATGATCTCCCATGAAGTAGATTTCGAGGAACTTTGCCTGCTCATCTTCCAGTGGTAAGAGGGATCCTGCTTTGTGATAGAATTGACCCTGGAGTTTGAATGTGGGGATATATCCGTGCTCACGAACTACTCTGGTAGCTCCAAAGGATGTCATCTGGAAGCATGAATTGTTCTTCCGTATATTTTCCAAGAAGTGTTTTGACTCTGGTGTTGTTCCCAGCATGAGAGTCTTCAATGGTTGTGGTGGTTTTTCCAAATTTGGCAGTCGTTCTTTCCCATGAGAGCAGCACAGTCCAGCAGATTCTCCTGTGTACTTCTTTGCACCGCAGTATTCACATTTCTTATCCATGTTGCCAATGACAACAGAGAGATACTTTTCATATTCTATATATAACATCATCCATCATCACCACTACATATAACACCACCCATCATCACTACATATAACATCATCCATCATCAGTACATATAACACCGTCCATTATCACTACATATAACACCATCCATCATCACTACATATAGCACCACCCAACATCACTACCTATAACAACATCCATCATCACTACATATAACATCATCCATCATCACTACATATAACACCATCCATCATCACTACATATAACACCATCCATCATCACTACAGATCGGTAAAGTAGTTTCCGAGATTCTCGTGCGGACACACACACACACACACACACAAACACACAAACACACACGGTAGGACGCCACCCTCCGGGAGGCTCCACATTGTCTCACTGTAGTGCATTAGGGTAGACCACATTTTTGGTTTTGCCATTAGGAGCAAGTATGTACAGATTTTTGCCAGTTCTTACTCTGGAGCATCCAACATAGAACTGTCCATGAGAGAAGCAAAAGAAACACCAGGGTTAGACCAACCATCTTTAGACTCTGTCCCTGGTTTTTGTAGATGGACATGGCAAAGCTCACTTTAACCGGGAACTGAAGTCATGAACTCAAATGTGGAGTCAGTGGTGATAAGAGAGTATCCTGTTATAAGCCCACGTCCTCCTTTAGCTTTTCACCTGTCAATGTTGTGGCTTCCAGTACATGGCATCATATTCTTACCACCAGTCTTGTGCCATTAAGAGTTGATGGTTAAAGATTTCTTCAAGGCATTATAGGAGTTCCAATCTTGAGAGTGAGGTGGTGAGGAGGCATTCAACCGGGCTCCAGGAATTTAAGGAATTCTGCAGGGTACTGGACTGCTTAATTCCTAGTCGATTACTGTATTAACAGACTTGAATGAGGTCTCACTGCCTGGAAGCTGTCTGATAGAGAGTCATGTTGATTTCAGCCACTGTTTTCATTCTTCCAGTGCCAGAATTGCGCGTTCACACAGCCACTTGTGTTCCTTGTAGTGGTGGATAATGTTTGGAGTAGACCATATTAGTGAGAGTTCAATTGAGGACTTTACAACATTTCCACATCCTTGAGAATGATATTATCTGTCTTTCTGAATCAACAGGGAAGTTCCATTCCACTCTGCAGTAGAAAGATTTACCGACCAATCGGCATCCTGATCTCCTTGTAAGATGTACTCTCTTGTTGTTTGTGGGTAGGGTGAGTGTCTGAACACTTCTCCAAGTTATGATGCCTTGAGGCACACATTCAGTTCATGAGGTGGGTGCTTCTATAAATGACAGGTAGGGTCTGGCGAAAGTCTCCAGCAATGATACATTGTAATGCCGCCATACACTGGTAGGACGCCACCCTCGGAAGGCTCACATTGTCTCCAGTGTAGTGCATTAGGGTAGACCCACATGTTTGGGTTTTGCATTAGCAGCAAGTATATATAGATTTTTTTAGCATTAAACTGTTATTATTTTATTGTCTAATCATCACACCATATAACACCATCATCACTACATATAACAACATCCATCATCACTACAATAACATCATTCATCATCACTACATATAACACCATCCATCATCACTACATATAACACCATCCATCATCACTGAATCAGTAAAGTGGTTCCGAGATTCTCATTAGAGACACACATACACACACAGACACACTTCATTTATTTTATATATATATATATACAGACACACTTCATTGTTTTATATATATATATATATATATATATATATATATATATATATAATATATACTGTATATATATATATATATATATATATATATATATATATATATATAATATATATAATATATAATATATATACTGTATATATATATATATATATATAAATATATAATATATATATATATATATATATATATATATATATATATATGCTGATAACACAAGGAGAAACACAAGTTCCCAAAACTTCGTTAATTTCATCTTTCAGTATATATATATATATATATATATATATATATATATATATATATATACTATTATATATATATATATATATATATATATATATATATATATATATATATATATGTATATATATATATATATATATATATATATATATATATATATATATATATATATATATATATATATATATATATATATATATATATATATATATAAATATATACAGAAGTATTCAAATCATCTTGTGTCACAGAAAGACTTCTGGTTGAAGCTAGTTTGATTAAGGAATAAAAATCAATTAACCTTAGTGATGGTCAGTTCAAAACTGATATTATGTTACATAAATTTATTTGTCAGTGGCCCAAGTTTAAAAATGCTTTGAAAACCTTGGAGCTAGATGTAGGATAGTTACTCAGTGGGTCCCTTATTTTTGCCCTTACATGACCTGACCCCCTTTCTCTACCTGTGTGTTAGTGTTGGTGTGGGGATTAGTGGATGACGTCATTATGATCTGACCTCATGTTTAATAAGAACATAAGAACATAAGAATGGAGGAAACTGCAGCGGGCCTATTGGCCCGTACTGGGGCGTCCCGTTTACACCCAACCCCTATTGCTCATATAAGCATCCAACCTATGTTTGAAGCTATTCAGCGTATTCGAGTTAATGATGATATTTGGTAACTTGTTCCATTCATCCACTACTCTGTTTCCAAACCAGTGTTTACCTATTTCACGCCTAAATCTAAATTTGTTTAATTTAAAACCATTGTTACGAGTTCACTCCTGGTTGGATAGTTTGAGCACCTTTGTAATGTCCCATTTGTTTAGCCCTGACTTCCACTTATACACCTCTATCAGGTCGCCCCTCGCTCTACGTCTCTCGAGGGAGTGCAAATTAAGATGCTTTAACCTGTCTCTATACTCAAGGCTCCTAATGCCCGGGATTAGTCTTGTCATTCTCCTCTGAATTCTTTCCAATGATTCTATATCCATTCTGTAATACGGTGACCAGAACTGAACTGCGTAATCCAGGTGTGGTCCCACAAGCGCAAGATACAGTTTTAGGATGACCTCGCTAGTCCTGTAACTTGCACTCCTTTGTATGAACCCAAGTACTTTATTAGCCTTGTTACGAGCAAAAACACATTGTTTACTTGGCTTAAGGTTCCTGCTTATCATTACTCCTAAATCTCTCTCGCAGTCGGATTTCTCTATGGCATCGTTGTTCATCTGGTATCTGGTTTCCCTGTTTTCATCTCCTATACTGAGTACTTTACATTTGTCCACGTTGAATTTCATCTGCCATTTTTCAGACCATTCGAAAAATTTGTTTAGATCTTCCTGTAGTTTTGCAGAGTCCTCGTCAGATTTAATAACAAGTCCTATTTTAGTGTCATCAGCAAATTTACTTTTGTTGCTGTCCATGCCGATATCTATGTCGTTTATGTATATAATAAATAATAATGGTCCAAGTACTGAGCCTTGGGGAACTCCACTTGTGACGTTGCTCCATCTCTTCTCTCACACCTGACTATGCATTGGTACATCACCCTAAAATTCCACACACATCCCTACCCTATACACACATCCCTACATCTTTCCACACTTTTCTAACACATTTCTGCATCTCACCACACTTCCATACACCACTCCACACTTCCCTACACACACCCCACACCACATTACACCCCCACACCATACCACACTCATCTCTCTACACATCCCAACACCTCCCGACACACCCCCACACCTCCCGACACATCCCTACACCTCCCCCCACCACATACCTCCCTACCCCTCCTCACGAACTCACAGACCAAACATCAAGAACTATTTTCCACCGTCTTGGAGAAATATCGACACCGCAGAAACTTCTTGTGCATCTTTGGCGGTCATATAATATCGTTTGTCGCTCGAAAATGCAACTAGAGCTTACAATTGTTTTTGTCTTGGAAGCCCCGTCTCGCTATATTGCAGGGCGGCTTGAATTAAGGTCATCTAAAAAGTCTCTTCATTTGTCTATTTATTCTTACTGCTGTGACATCCTCATAAACTACTTGATGTCACTTTGTTTTTATTCTTAATGATGTGACATCTTTATAAACTACTTGACGTCACCTTAGAAAGTGACATGGTAAATACATTTTTTTTTGATGAAATGATAAAATCACAATTAATTTATGCTATCAAATGTTAAAACAAAAATAATTTATATGAATTATTAACATCAAAGGTAAAAAAAAAAATACTATGTTTGCAGTATGACCAAAACAGTGAGAGAAAAAAAAAAAAACCTGTATATTTATGCCTCTCTCTGTCCATGTAATCCAGTTGCCTCTGAAGATGTCTTGAATAAAGAGGAAACTATATACTGTATGGTAACAATTTTATTGTATGCTATTTAAACTTCTCATCTTACTGTACTTCCCTTAACTAGAAAATGTCCCACAGAAACTTTATAACTCTCTGCAAATTTTTGCAACATTATAAGGTATCCTCACTTACATAGGGAGGATGTTATGTTCAGTAGCTACCTACCTACGAGCGGGTAGGTTGTCCGCCGCTCGTTTGCTTGTTCGCGGCCCCACTAGGGGGAGGAAACGGAGGTGAGAAGGTCGCTGCTGTCACATGGCACGCCAGACACGATCCAGCCTTCACCACAGCTGTTACTTCATTAGGGTGTGTCATACGGAGGCGAATTTTTTTTTTTGAGTTTGAAAAATCGGCCCATGGTATTAATGATGTAGTTCTATGTGCAGAATCATGTGATATCTTCAGATTTGAAAAGTTGTCATTTTTTGCTAGGTAAATTTTAACTTGAAATCTTGTGAAAATTCAGTATTCCCACCCTTTTACCAACACCACTAAATAGCTTAGTTAAAGTAAAGTAAATGTATCAGGTTAATTTATTAGGATGAAAATGATCCAGAATAGTGAAACGAATGATCTTGACACATTTATTAAATTTAATATTCCTTTAGAAAACAAAATCATCAAATACAAAAACCGGTTTTACTACTACGACCCGGTGTTGCTGCACACCATAGAGAACATGTCTTTCTTGCTTCTGTTTCTACTCATCACCTCCCTGCTGACCACCTGAGCTCGGATGTAGCCTTCCCTCCTCTCCTGGCTGTACATGTGACTGCTGGCCTCGCTCACTTGCTGTACACAACGCTCTATACTCTGGGTGTGCGAGGGCCAGGCAGGGACATGCATGGGGTTGTCCAGGAAAGTTCTGACTTGAACATTGGTGAGGCTGCAGGTAAGAGGGGGCTCACTGCCAGCCTGGATGTTATCCAGATCTATGAGATCAGTGAGGGTCTTGGCACCTAGATTGACTTCAGGAGTCTTCCTGACCCTGAAGGAATCGTCACCAACTGATTCGTCATGCCCAGATCCTCTCATAAGTCTCATATCCAAGATCTTTTTGACTGCCACTCTTCTCTCCTCCTCATCCTTACTGCCGATCATTGTCTGCAGAACTGCCTCGGGATGAGCATACCAGGAAGATCTCCTCACAGTCTGCTCCACAATCTGAACAACCTTCCTTGGCTGACTCCTCAGGAGCTCAAGCTGGAAGAGAACATGCCTCGGACCTTCGGAGAACGATGACTTGACCTTGGTGTTGAACCAATTTGACAAGTAGACACTCACGATGAATTGGACAATAAGTCTCAGGTTGTGAAGCTGGTTCCTTTTCAGTTTATGATGAGCGACCCAAATTCTGCAGAACCTGAGAGCCGTTGTGAGCCACCTAGAATGTGAGACTGGACCTATCTGCAGGTAAGTAAGTCTATCAGGCATGACCCCAGTTTTGATGGCACTGCAAATCATGTAACCATAGTACTGGTCAGTACTCAGGTCGTCAATGACAGTATGTGCAAGCTCAACGAGTGGAGGGCCAACTGTGATTTTTTCAAAGCTCGGATTTATTTCTAACTCAGTGGCAGAGTCCAGCATCTTGCCAAGAGGACCAGACCATCTGTTGTTTGAAAGAGTCTTGCCATCCAGCTCCTGGATCAGATGTCTGAGTGGCAACTCGTTGGTGTGGAGGTCACAAACAATCCAGACCAGCTTCCTCCCAATCTTCCGCTCTATCCACTGTATGACCCCCCTTGCCACCCTGTGTTCGTGTTGGTGCTGTCCCCTCCAATGGCCTGCAGGGTCTGGTCTACGTTCCTCTCTCTGAGCCAGTTCACAATGTTATCTGCCACTATCTCAGCTGGTTTCCTGATGTCATCTTTCTCTGGAGTGAAATGCCACAAATACTTCCCTCCTGGTTCACTGCAGCAGGAGTAGTGTTCCTCCTTCACCATGGCAGGGAACAACTTGTCAGAATCTCCAACTTTCATGAACACTTTAGTGTCATCCCTTCTCCCATCAAAGAACAAACAATTGATTCCATTTTCTCTTATCCCCTTATCAAACTCCTCTTCTAGGTTACTGACAAGTTTCTCCTGAGCTCTCCTTACTTTGTTATGATCTATCACCAGGTGAACATCATCAGGTGTTATCAAACCACCGTCAATCCAGGCAGCTGTTGCTATCTCTGCAGTTTCTCTGAGACCAGTGTGGTGTCGCATGCTGGCCAGAGCTATGCTCGGGATATCTTTCCTATTTCGAATCTTATGCCTGGAAGGTTTGGGATCATTATTTTCTGGGTTAGGGACAAAGTCACCATTCTCCTGGTCAGCACTCGGATCAGCCATGGGGAAGTCATTAAACTCTGAATCAGCTTGACTCCAATCATCGGCCTTTTTTACCTCACCCTGGGCCTTCTCAAGTCTCTTTTCCTCGGCAACTCTTCTCCTCTTCTGTCTCTCTGTGGCAGCCTCCTGTCTCTTGGACTCCGGAATATCTTGGCTAGAAATCATGAGAGCCCCTATACTGCCAGTCTTCTCTCTCTGTGCTTTGACAAATGCCAGTTCGATCACAGGAATCTTCAGTTCACGCTTGCAAATACAGGAGATGTGGGCCTCGGATTTACAGTCACGATCGCATCCAAACTCAGGACAGAGAACAATTGGGCACTTGCAAGTAATTATGTCAAATAACTGGTCCAGTTGCTTGGCAAAGCTGTCCTTAACTGCAAGTTTTCCTCTCCCAAGAGAGATATCTCTTGCCTTTTCCCAACTGGCTAGCAGTCTCTCACTAATCTTCTTCTGACTTGTTATGATTGGAGGCTTGAACTGAGCGTTAGCCAGAGTGTACTGTGCCAAGACAGCTTTGGTCATATCACTGGCAATGTCTTTGTTTGTGTAAGTTCTTTGGTTCTTTTCACTGATTTGCCTGATTAAAACACCGTATCTCAAAGCATCTCTCAATGTAGGCAACTCCGACTTCAGGAGCTCTCTCCCAGACCCAAGATAGTGACTGAGATGGCTGGATTTTTGGTTCGTCGTAAATATTATCAACTTATAAATGCATCAGAATCTGAAACAGAAAAAAATATTGTTAGTTGGGTTGTTAAAGAATAAAGTCAGAAAGCAATGTTCACTATTTAATTGTAATGCACTAATGCAGCTGTACGTTAGATTTTCGATAAATTTCACGCTAAAATTTACCTAGCAAAAGGTTGCAAAATATTGAAACTGAAATTATTTTCTGTTTATATACACTAAAATCTACCAAAAAAGTGATGGGCCATTAGTTTTAGCTGATCTTCCCTCCTATGACACACCCTATTACTTCATCCCGCTGTTCGATTCCAACTCTGGTTGTGCATCCATCTGAGGTTCTTGGGGCTCGTGGGCTGATTGACCCCAGTCCTTCGCTATCCGGCTGTCAAACTCCGGTCACCTACTCCAGCTACTGCCACGTGATCGCCACTTCCTCCACACCCTCTCCACCGTTCGTGCCCTGGTGTCTCTCTTGTGTAGCAAGACATCGCCCACCAACGCCGCCGCCAAGTGAGGAAGCTGCCCTGGACTTTACTCCCTGAGAGCGGATCACAGCGTTACCAGAACATTCCACCGTGCTGGTTAGGAGGAAAAGTCATCTGCAGCCGTAGGAAATACCTGTTATTTGTTTTAGTGATTGTTTTGTTTTAAGTAATTGTTTCACTACAGGGCTGTTTATTTAATATCTATGTGAGTGGTGTCAGAGTTAAATTATTGAGATTATTTCGTAGTAAAGAGATGTTAATCTCTAACGGTTGTTTGTTACTCCCTGGAAACCCATGGTTCTTAACTTTCCTTTTTATAAGATCCTGATTAGGCTGGCAAGGAATTTATATCCCAAAGACCAGGCCTTTACAATGGTGTTCAGTACTAAGGCATTGTTATGTTCAGATGATAAGCATAAATCATAGAAGAGAGCTCCAGTAGTAAGGTTGACCTCTCACCTGTTTTATATGTCAATGTACGAGTATGTTGATGTGTACCCACTAAGAAGAAACTTTTGTGTTATGTGATTAACTCTTATTATGTCCTTAACACACTTTAATTATCTCTCTCTCTCAGGTGTTGGTGGTGGGCTGGTGGGTGGAATAAGCTTTATCATAGTTCCTATGTATTTTGACCGACGACAAGGCTTAGCAAACACTTTTTTAACAGTTGGGATCTGCATGGGTCAGATCATAATTACTCCACTCGTACAATACTTAATTGCTGAGTACGGTTTCAAAGGCGCCACTGTTATATATGGTGCCATCTTGATGAATGGATATGTTGCAGTTTCCTTCTTCCATCCACTCAAATGGCACATGAAGACGCTTCGACAGGGAGACATAAACCCACCACAGGGAGACATAAACCCACCACAGGGAGACATAAACCCACCACAGGAAGGTCTTACACCTCTGATGCAACAAACAAAATGCACTGATAACCAAGGAGAGTTAATGGACCCGTTAGGGGTAGTTCTCAAGGATGAAGGTCCCAAGTGGGCAAGTGTTGTAACTCAAAGGAGAGCCATGCAGGTATATGGTGAAGGACGCCGAGATAGTGAGTGTTCGTACAAGTCCATGGTATCAGGTGACGTTTCCGCTGGGTCAGTTTTCTCCATCACTGAATCAATTAGTTTTCGTGAAAGAAACTGTGTTGAAAGTAATGAATCTTTGAGTATGATGAAAAAACTGAAGATGATGGTGGTGCGTGTGGTGGAGACAACTAAATCTGATATATCTATCCTTCGGCTACGTCGAGCTCAGATTATTTCTTTGGGGAATTTTTTTATGTATAGCAGTTTCTTGAACTTCATAATGATGGTGCCCTTTGCGATGCAAGCAGCAGGTCACACCCTACAAGATTCAGTCTGGTGCATATCTCTGATGGGTGTTAGCAACATGGTGACCCGCCTCCTTGTGTCTCCTCTATCGGACTGGAAAAAATTCAACAAGTTCTTCTGCCATATGTTTGGCGTCGTCCTTCTAGGATCTTCAGTATTTGGTATGAAAACATTATATTTATTTTTAATTGCCATTTTAACCATTTAACTTCTTTGGACAATTGATGTTTTAATTTAATATATGTTTATGGCAGATGTTAGTACATGGGAGATGGTACATTCATTTGGCTATTGATGCTTTTATGTAGTTTTATCAATGCTATTTTCTTAAAAAAACATATTATCTAGGGGCAGTACAATGTATCTTCTGAAGGACAGAGTAATCGATATTTGCTCTAGGGATAAGAAAGATGGAAATATAAAGTTTAGTAGTGTGATAAGAAAAAAATATAAGAATAATATTAAAAAAAATAAGTAAATGAAGAGATTGAGAGGAAAGGGAGATCCATGACTGAGAGTTGCAAGGAATGAAGAAGGTGAATGATGATGAAGAATAAGAGTGGCACGACATGGAATGTTGCGGTCAGTGGTCGAAAAAATGAGAATGATTAATTGCAATTTCCTTGCACGCCTGGCGTAATTGTGTTGGAAGAGAAAATGTACAATCTGACTGATATGAAGAAGAAGGGTGAAGTAAGTATTGTGCAGGTTCTTTGTGAGGCAAATAACTTATGATTGTGTATCATCAATTGTTAGAACTATTGCTTATGGAGAAGAATATTCTTTTTGCGAGTCTACACTCAGGTGGATATTCTAGAGTATATAATTCAAATATAGCAGGTAAAGTTGTGATGAAATCAAGATTAACAAATGGCTATTTCACCTGTAAATTAATACTGTTTATATCTTCATAACCATGACATCTTATTTCAGTGTTTCCCTTCCTGACGAGCATTACCTGGCTGGCAGTAACGATGGCCGTCTTCGGAGTTGGCATAGGAGCTACAGTCACACTAAATTCCTTAATCATTATACAATTTATGGGCATCGAGAACCTGCCGTCAACTTATGGGGTTTCTTCTTTACTGACTGGCATCGGTTTTCCCATTTTCGGACCCCTGTCAGGTAATTTTTTTGTATATGTATATATATGTAGATATTGTCTATATAAAGTTATTCGTTCATTATTTTGGAGGCGCTGAGAGAATTGGTCATAATCTGTTCGAAAATATTCATTATGTTACGACTTTGAAGTCATAATTTGGAATAAGTTTGAAATCCTTCGAAATATTGTCACGTACATTAAATAAAGATGTAATCCATTTCATAATATGATCAGGATACAGAAACACTGGTCCCCCCCAATCTCTTATCTGTAACACAGTTGGAAGTTACTGAATTATTAAAAAAAATATATATATATATATATATATATATATATATATATATATATATATATATATATATATATATATATATATATATATATATATATATATATATATATATATATATATATATATATATATATATATATATATATATATATATAAAGCACCGAAAATTAACTTATCGCCAATTTTCATCAATTATTTCTTCCGGGGACATCATAATAAAAATTCTCCGTTATTCTTAAAATGATATTTGTGTTGTTAATACTCTAAATTATATTATAACGTTGAATAAAAACAGCCACGAGGACATCACATCTCGAAAGGGTCACGAGGAAATCACATCTCGGAGGGGTCACGAGGACATCACATCTGCGAGGGGTCACGAGGGCATCACATCTAGGAGAGGTCACGAGGACATCACATCTGGGAGAGGTCGGGAGGACATCACATCTAGGTGGGGCTACGAAGACATAAATCTAGGAGGGGCCACGAAAACATCACATCTAGTAGGGACCACGAGGACATTACATCTGGGAGGGGTCACGAGGACATCACATCTAGGAGGGGTCACGAAGACATCACATCTAGGTGACGCTACGAGGACATACATCTAGGAGAGGCCACGAAAACATCACATCTAAGAGGGACCACGAGGACATTACACTAGGTGAGGCTACGAAGACATTACATCTGGGAGGGGTCACGAAGACATCACATCTAGGTGAGGCTACGAGGACATTACATCTAGGAGGGGCCACGAAGACATCACATCTAGGTGAGGCTACGAGGACATTACATGTGGGAGGGGTCAAGAAGACATCTAGGTGAGGCTACGAGGACATTACATCTGCGAGAGGTTACAAAGACATCACATCCAGGAGGAACCAACAGGACATCACATCCAGGAGGAGTCACGAGGACATGACATCTAGGAGGGGCCACGAGGACATTACATCGAGGAGGGACCACGAGAACATTACATCTGGGAGGGGTCACGAGGACATCACATCTAGGTGAGGCTACGAGGGCATACATCTTGGAGGGGTCACGAAGACATCACATCTAGGAGGGGTCACGAAGACATATATCTAGGTGAGGCTACGAGAAAATTACATCTGGGAGGGGTCACGAGGACATCATATCTAGGTGTGGCTACGAGGACATACATCTAGGAGGGGTTACAAAGACATTCATCTAGGTGAGGCTACGAGAAAATTACATCTGGGAGGGGTCACGAGGACATCATATCTAGGTGTGGCTACGAGGACATACATCTAGGAGGGGCCACGAAGACATTCATCTAGGTGAGGCTACGAGGACATTACATCTGAGAGGGGTCACAAAAACATCACATCTAGGAGGGACCACGAGTACATTACATCTGGGAGGGCTCACGAAGACATCACATCTAGGAGGGGTCACGAAGACATATATCTCGGTGAGGCTACGAGGACATTACATCTGGGAGGGGTCACGAAGACATCACATCTAGGTGAGGTTACGAGGACATACATGTAGGAGGGGTTACAAAGACATCACAACTGGGAGGGGTCACGAAGACATCACATCCAGGTGAGGCTACGAGGACATTACATCTGGGAGGGGTCACGAAGGCATACATCTAGGTGAGGCTACGAGGACATACATCTTGGAGGGTTCACGAAGACATCACATGTAGGAGGGGTCACGAAGACATATATCTAGGTGAGGCTACGAGGACATTACATCTTGGAGGGGTCACAAAGACATCACATCTAGGTGAGGCTACGAGGACATTACATCTGGGAGGGGTCACGAAGATATCACATCTAGGTGAGGCTGAGGACATCACATCTGGGAGGGTCACAAGGACATACATCTAGGTGAGGCTACGAGGACATACATCTTGGGGGTCACGAACATCACATCTAGGAGGGGTCACGAAGACATATATCTAGGTGATGACTACAAGGACATTACATCTGGGAGGGGTCACGAAGACATCACATCTAGGTGAGGCTACGAGGACATTACATCTGGGAGAGGTCACGAAGACATCACATCTAGGTGAGGCTACGAGTACATTACATCTGGGAGGGGTCACGAAGACATCACATCTAGGTGAGGCTACGAGGACATTACATCTGGGAGGGGTCACGAAGACATCACATCTAGGTGAGGCTACAAGGACATCACATCTGGGAGGGGTCACAGGACATACATCTAGGTGAGGTTACGAGGACATTACATCTGGGAGGGGTCACGAAGACATCACATCTAGGTGAGGCTATGAAGACATTACATATAGGAGGGGTCACGAGGACATCACATCTAGGAGGGGCCACGAGGACATATCATCTAGGAGGGGTCACGAGGACATTACATGTAGGAGGGGCCACGAGGACATAACATCTAGGAGGGACCACGAGGACATAACATCTGGGAGGGGTCACGAGGACATAACATCTAGGTGAGGCTACGAGGACATACATCTAGGAGTGGTTACAAAGACATCACATCGAAGTGAGGCTAAGAGGACATTACATCTGGGAGGGGCCACGAAGACATCACATCTAGATGAGGCTACGAGGAAATCACATCTGGGAGTGGGTCACAAAGACATACATCTAGGTGAGGCTACGAGGACATTACATCTGGGAGGGGTCACAAGGATATCACATCTAGATGAGGCTACGAGGACATACATCTAGGAGGGGCCACGAGGACATTACATCTGGGAGGGGTCACGAAGACATCACATCTAAGTGAGGCTACGAGGACATTACATCTGGGAGGGGTGACGAGGACATCACATCTACGTGAGGCTACGAGGACATACATCTAGGAGGGGTCACGAAGACATCACATCTAAGTGAGGCTACGAGGACATTACATCTTGGACGGGTCACAAGGATATCACATCTAGATGAGGCTACGAGGACATTGCATCTGTTAGGGGTCACGAAGACATACATCTAGGTGAGGCTACGAGGACATTACATCAGGGAGGTGTCACAAAGACATCACATCTAGGAGGGACCACGAGGACATTACATCTGGGAGGGGTCACGAGGCCATCATATCTAGGTGAGGCTATGAGGACATACATCTAGGATGGGTCACGAGGACATTACATCTGGGAGGGGTCACGAAGACATCACATCTTGGTGAAGCTACGAGGACATACATCTAGGAGGGGTTACAAAGACATCACATCTAGGAGGGGCCACGAAGATATACATCTAGGTGAGGCTACGAAGATAATACATCTGGGAGGGTGTCACAAAGATATACATCTACAGTAGGTGAGGCTACGAGGACATTACATCTGGGAGGTGTCACGAGGACATTACATCTGGGAGGGGTCACAAAGACATACATCTAGGTGAGGCTACGAGGACATTACATCTGGGAGGGGCCACGAAGATATTACATCCAGGAGGGACCACGAGGACATCACATCCGGGTGGAGTCACGAGGACATCATATCTAGGAGGAGCCACGAGGACATTACATCTAGGAGGGACCACGAGGATATTAAATCTGGGAGGGGTCACGAGGACATCACATCTACGTGAGGCTACGAGGACATACATCTACAGTAGGAGGGGTCTCGAAGACATCACATATAAGAGGGGCCACGAGGATATTACATCGAGGAGGGACCACGAGGACATCACATCCAGGAGGAGTCACAAGGACATCACATCTAGGAGGGGTCACGAGGACATCACATGTAGGAAGGCCACGCGGACATCACATCTAGGAGGGGTCACAAGGACATCACATCTAGTGAGGAGTCACGAGGACATCACATCCAGGAGGGGTCACGAGGACATCACCTTTAGGAGGGGTCACGAAGAAAACACATCTAGGAGGGGTCACGAGGACATCAATTCCAGGAGGGGTCTCGAGGACATCACCTTTAGGAGGAGTCACGAGGAAATCACATCTAGGAGGGGTCACGAGGACATCACATGCAGGAGGGGTCACGAGGACATCACATGCAGGAGGGGTCACGAGGACATCACCTTTAGGAGGGGCCACGAGGACATTACATTTCTTAGGGACTACGAAGACATTACATCAAGCAGGGGCCACAAGGATATCACATCTAGGTGGGGCAACGAGGACATTTCATCTGGGAGGGGCCACGAGGACATTACATCTGGGAGGGGCCACGAGGACATCACATCTAGGAGGGGCCACGAGGACATTACATTTCTTAGGGGCTACGAAGACATTACATCTAGGAGGGGCCACAAGGATATCACATCTTGGAGGGGCAACGAGGACATTTCATCTAGGCGGGGCCACTATGACATTACATCTAGGAGGGGCCACGAGGATATCACATCTAGGAGGGGCCACGAGGACATTTCATCTGGGAGGGGCCACGAGGTCATTACATCTGGGAGGGGCCACGAAGACATTGTTAGGTTCTGGATAATAAGTTCTATATACAGGAGAGAACACAAACACCTCTATAGTTTTGTAGGTTCGGTTTACTGGATAAGAGTATGTACACAAGGGAGAGTAGTGCTCTCCTCAGCTCGGCTGCCTGTCAACTGTCTATAGACGACGTATGGCAAGTGAGACATTAGCAGCTTCCATACGTCGCCAGGCACATTAATTAAGCATGTGGGATATGGTAATAACATTGCCACACGCTGCTAGCTAGGCTGAATAAATAATACATAAATGGAGCACATACATAATATACATACATAATATATAATCCAGCATACATAATATACATACACCTCCCTCCCCCCTATACGCTCATAGCAAAGTCTTGAGCGGACCTTTTCTTTTGGATCCGTTCTGAGCGTCGAGGGACTTCATCACTGGGAAGGGTATGGGACTCAACACTGGTGGCGGGGTCAGCAGAAGGCATTGTTACGGGGCGGAGAACGGCGGTTCCTCCACCACACACGACCACTGGGTAACCGCACCTGGTAGTCCCGTGACCTACCGAGACCCATGACTACGCCTACTTTGTCCCAACGTAGGGAGGTCGGGTCCTGAACACGGACTTGGGTGCCGACACTCAACCTGGGGAGAGAACGGGCGTGGTCGTTGTAGCGGGCGACGAAGTCCTGAACGTTCGGCGGCTCGGCGATCACAATCCTCTGTCTTGGCCTGCCACTCCTTGGAGAAGGATTGAGGGTGAGCAGGGACACAAGAACGAAGGGGGCGTCCATACAAAACCTGGGCAGGGGAGCGTCCGGTGTAGCTAGGTGTGTTGCGGAGTTCAAGAAGACCCCGGTCGAAGGCCTCGCAGTCAATATTCCCAGAAGGGGCCACCTTAAGGATGAGGTGCTTCAGGGATTTGACAGCAGCCTCAGCGTGGCCGTTGGACTGCGGGTAATGGGGCGATGACAACACATGCCGGACTCCCCATCGGTCAAGGAACGCAGCAAAGTCCCGGCTTGTGAACTGAGGCCCTCCGTCGGTTCGCAGGCGTACAGGAACGCCCACGTCACGGAAGTAGTGGCGGAACTTGCTGATGGTGGCGGCAGACGTCGTGTCATTACCGCACTTGATGACAACCGGCCAACCAGAGAGACGGTCGACGATAACAAGGAAGGACTTTCCTGACACACAGAAAAAGTCGGCCGACACAGACTCAAAGGGGCGGGTGGGGTTGTCGTCACTCATGAAGGGTTCCTGCTGCTGGCTGGGTTGTAATACTTGGCAGGGCTCACACGCACGGACAACATTGGAGATGTCGGAGTTGATGCCGGGCCAGAACACAGTCTGTCGTGCACGTCGTTTGGTGGCCTCAGCTCCACGGTGACTGTCGTGAAGGCGAGCCAAGGCGTGGGGACGTGATGCAGCAGGGACAACTACACGTGCTCCGTACAGAACAAGGTCTCCGTCGCAGTAGAGTTCATCGCGGAGTTTCCAATACGGGAGCAGGGTGTTGTGAAGATCGTAGCGGTTGCTAGGAAATCCATTCCTCACACACTCGACAAGTCGGACGTAGGAAGGGTCATCTCGGGCCGCTGTTCGAAGGTCCTCCATTGCCTTGTCGTCATCTGGTGACAGGTCCGAACGAAGGGATTGGACGGCATGGAGAGTGACCACAGTCCTGACGGAAAGAGCGAGGTCGGCGTCGAGCACATGGTCTTCTGGAGTAGGGCGGCTGACAGGAGAGCGGGATAAGGCATCAGGGATGCAGAGCTCCTTACCAGCACGCCACACTGCTGTGAAGATGTACGCCGAGAGCTTCTCTTTCAGACGCTGGAGGCGAGGGTTCTCAACGGCGTCTAGCGTGTAGTGGTTGAGGATCGGGACAAGCGGGCGATGGTCGGTCACTAGGTGAAAGTGTTGCAGGCCTATGAGGTAAAACCTGCACTTGGACATCACCCAAACCACAGCCAACAGCTCCAACTCAATAGTGGCGTAGCGCGTCTCAGTGTCAGAGAGGAAACGCGAGCCACACTGGACGAGCCGGAACTGCCCTCCACCATGATCCTGCAGTAGGGCGTATCCCACGCCATACAAGCGTGAGGCATCTGTCTGCAGAACTGTCGGCAAGGCTGGGTCAAACGTGGCGAGGACAGGTGGACGAGACAGGGCCTGTTTCACTTGCTGGAAGGCCTTGTCGTGGTCGGGGGTCCACAGGAATGTGCTCTTGGGGCTCATCAGGGGGCGAAGTGGTTGAGCAGCTGCGGAGATGTCCGACGAAAACTCTGCTAACTGGTTGACGAGACCGATGAAGGACCTCAAGTCGGTAAGGTTAGCAGGGGTGGGAAAATCCATGATGGCGCGGACCTTTTCCGGGTCAGCTGCGATACCATTCCCTGAGAGGGTGTACCCACAAAAGTCAACTGAAGAGCTAGCCAGAACAAACTTGTCGGCATTTAGGGTAATGCCGTGCTTCCGGCACCTGTTGAGTACCTCGTAGATACGGCAGAGGTGATCCATGTAATCCTCGTCGTACACGAGTATGTCGTCGACCACTTTCACGCAGTTTGCCAGACCTTGTAGAGCCATATCACCTCGAAGACAGAAAGCGTCTCCTGTAGCGGCGAATCCCATGGGGCCACGGCAATAACTGTAACGTCCATGCGGGGTGATGAAAGTTGTGAGTGGTCGGTCTTCTTCGGCAAGCTCTATCTGCCAGTATCCACACAGGGCGTCCATTGTCGTGAAGAAGCGCGCCTTCGGGTTCACACTGCGTATAGCTGCAAAGGGCGTGGGAGAAGGGTGCGCAGGACGAGACACCTGGCTGTTGAGCTTGGAGAGATCAGTGGTGATCCGAACACCACCTCTAGGTTTTGCGACGACAACCATAGGGTGACACCATGGAGACGGGTCATCGCCGGTTGGTGCATAATTTCTTGGGCGACCATGGAGTCCAGCTCGTTTTTGACCGCCTCGCGGAAGGCCAGGGGAACCAGTCGAGGGGTGTATATAGCGAAGGGCTTCGCGTCGTCCCTCAGGTGGATCCTCATGGGGGGACCTGCCATCTTCTTGAGAGGCTTGGATTCCAGAGCGGACTTGGTCACCAGAACGTCGCTGAATTCCTTCAGGAAGTACTTCCGAGCATCCGAAGGAGAGGTGTCACTGGCAAGAGGCAGGGGTAGGGCGGCAGCAGGGTCGTTGCTGCTCCCTTTTTGCACCCTGTTGGCGTGTTTTACCTCAAGAATAGGTTTGGGGAAGTCCTGGGAGATGGTGGCCAACTCTTGACAATGTTTGTAGGACAGCAAAGGAGTCGGGACACCGTTATGCACATCAATCCAGGCTTGACACGACCTGTTGCCAAAGGTGACTTGTGCTTGGAGTGAACCCAGGGCCGGGGTCATCTGTGAACCATCTAGGAGGGGTCACGAAGACATATATCTAGGTAGGGCTACGAGGACATTACATCTGGGAGGGATCACAAAGGCATCACATCTAGGAAGCACCACAAGGACATTACATCAGGGAGGGGTCACGAGGACATCATATCTAGGCGTGGCTACGAGGACATACATCTAGGAGGGGTTACAAAGACATCACATCTAAGAGGGGCTACGAAGACATACATCTCGGTGAGGCTACGAGGACATTACATCTGGGAGGGGTCACAAAGACATCACATCTAGGAGGGGCCACGAAGACATACATCTAGGCGAGGCTACGAGGACATTACATCTGGGAGGGGTCACAAAGGCATACATCTAGGTGAGGCTACGAGGGCATACATCTTGGAGGGGTCACGAAGACATCACATCTAGGAGGGGTCACGAAGACATATATCTAGGTGGGGCTACGAGGACATTACATCTGGGAGGGGTCACGAAGACATCACATCTAGGTGAGGCTACGAGGGCATACATCTTGGAGGGGTCACGAAGACATCACATCTAGGAGGGGTCACGAAGACATATATCTAGGTGGGGCTACGAGGACATTACATCTGGGAGGGGTCACGAAGACATCACATCTAGGTGAGGCTATGAAGACATTACATCTGGGAGGGGCCACGAAGACATTACATCCTGGAGGGACCACGTGGACATCACATCCAGGAGGGGCCACAAGGACATTACATCTAGGAGGGACCACGAGGACATCACATCTAGGTGAGGCTACGAGGACATACATCTAGGAGGGGTTACAAAGACATCACATCTAGGTGAGGCTACGAGGACATTACATCTGGGAGGGGTCACAAAGACATCACATCTAGGTGAGGCTATGAAGACATTACATCTGGGAGGGGCCACGAAGACATTACATCCTGGAGGGACCACGTGGACATCACATCCAGGAGGGGCCACAAGGACATTACATCTAGGAGGGACCACGAGGACATTACATCTAGGAGGGACCACGAGGACATAACATCTAGGTGAGGCTACGAGGACATACATCTTGGAGGGGTCACGAAGACATCACATCAAAGTGAGGCTACGAGGACATTACATCTGGGAGGGGTCACGAAGACATACATCTAGGTGAGGCTACGAGGACATTACATCTGGGAGGTGTCACAAAGACATCACATCTAGGAGGGACCACGAGGACATTACATCCGATAGGGGTCACGAGACCATCATATCTAGGTGAGGCCACGAGGACATACATCTAGGAGGGGTCACGAGGACATTACATCTGGGAGGGGTCACGAAGACATCACATCTAGGTGAGGCTACGAAGACATACATCTAGGAGAGGTTACAAAGACATCACTTCTAGGAGGGGC
This sequence comes from Homarus americanus, assembly GCF_018991925.1. Taxonomy (NCBI): domain Eukaryota; kingdom Metazoa; phylum Arthropoda; class Malacostraca; order Decapoda; family Nephropidae; genus Homarus; species Homarus americanus. The sequence goes on along the minus strand of NW_024756428.1, from coordinate 83,209 downwards.
CATGGAGACATACATCTAGGTGAGGCTACGAGGACATTACATCTCGGAGCGGTCACAAAGATATACATCTACCGTCGGTGAGGCTACGAGGACATTACATCTGGGAGGTGTCACGAGGGCATTACATCTGGCAGGGGTCACAAAGACATACATCTAGGTGAGGCTACGAGGACATTACGTCTCGGAGGGGTCACGAAGTCATAACATCTAGGTGAGGCTACGAGGACATTACATCTGGGAGGGGTCACGAAGATGTCACATCTAGGAGGGACCACGAGGACATTACATCTGGTAGGGGTCACGATGACATCACATCTAGGAGGGGTCACGAAGACATACATCTAGGTGAGGTTGCGAGGACATTACATCTGGGAGGGGTTACGAAGACAGCACATCTAGGTGAGGCTACGAGGAAATTACATCTGGCAGGGGTCACGAAGACATCACATCTAGGAGGGGTCACGAAGACATACATCTAGGCGAGGCTACGAGGACATTAAATCTTGGAGGGGTCACGAAGACATACCTCTAGGTAAGGCTACGAAGACATACATCTAGGATGAGTCACGAAGACATCACATCTAAGTTAGGCTACGAGGACATTACATCTGGGAGGGGTCACGAGGACATCACATCTAGATGAGGCTAAGAGGACATTACATCTGGGAGGGGTCACGAAGACATACATCTAGGAGAGGCTACGAGGACATTACATCTGAGAGGGGTCACAAAGACATCACATCTAGGAGGGACCACGAGGACATTACATCTGGGAGGGGTCACGAGGCCATCATATCTAGGTGAGGCGACGAGGACATACATCTAGGAGGGGTATCGAAGAAATTACATCTGGTAGGGGTCACGAGGACATCACATCTAGATGAGGCTACGAGTACATACATCTAGGAGGAGTCACTAAGACTTCACATCTAGGAGGGGCCACGAGGACGTTACATCTGGGAGGGGTCAAGAGGCCATCATATCTAGGTGAGGCTACGAGGACATACATCTAGGAGGGGTCACAAAGACATCACATCTAGGTGAGGCTACAAGGACATTACATCTGGGAGGGGTCACGAAGACATCACATCTAGATGAGGCTACGAGGACATTACATCTGGGAGGGGTCACGAAGACATCACATCTAGATGAGGCTACAAGGACATTACATCTGGGAGGGTCACGAAGACATCACATCTAGGTGAGGCTACGAGGACATTACATCTGGGAGGGGTCACGAAGACATCACATCTAGATGAGGCTACGAGGACATTACATCTAGGACGGATCACGAAGACATCACATCTAGGTGAGGCTACGAGGACATTTCATCTGGGAGGGGTCACGAAGACATCACATCTAGGTGAGGCTACGAGGACATTACATCTAGGACGGGTCACGAAGACATCACATCTAGGTGAGGCTACGAGGACATTACATCTAGGAGGGGTCACGAAGACATCACATCTAGGTGAGGCTACGAGGACATACATCTAGGAGGAGTCACGAAAACATCACATCTAAGTGAGGCTACGAGGACATTACATCTGGGAGGGGTCACGAGGACATCATATTTAGGTGAAGCTACGAGGACATACATCTACGAGGAGTCACGAAAACATCACATCTAAGTGAGGCTACGAGGACATTACATCTGGGAGGGGTCACGAGGACATCATATTTAGGTGAGGCTACGAGGACATACATCTGGGAGGGGTCACAAAGACATCACAGCTAGGGGTGACCACGAGGATATTACATCTGGGAGGGGTCGCGTGGGCATTACATCTAGATGAGGCTACGAGGACATACATCTAGGAGGGGTCGCGTGGACATTACATCTAGCTGAGGCTACGAGGACATTACATCTGGGAGGGGTCACGAAGACATCACATCTAGGTGAGGTTACGAGGACATTACATCTGGGAGGGGTCACGAAGACATCACATCTAGGTGAGGCTACGAGGACATTACATCTAGGACGGGTCACGAAGACATCACATCTAGGTGAGGCTACGAGGACATTTCATCTGGGAGGGGTCACGAAGACATCACATCTAGGTGAGGCTACGAGGACATTACATCAGGGAGGGGTCACAAAGATATTACATCTAGGAGAGGTCACGAAGACATACATCTATGTGAGGCTACGAGGACATTACATCTAGCAGGGGTCACGAGGACCTCACATCTAGGAGGGGCTATCGAGGACATTACATCTACGAGGGGCCACGAGCACATTACATCTAGGAGGGACTACGAGGACATTACATCTGGGAGGGGTCACGAGGACATCACATCTAGGTGAGGCTACGAGGACATACATCTAGGAGTAGTCACGAAAACATCACATCTAAGTGAGGCTACGAGGACATTACATCTGGGAGGGGTCACGAGGCCATCATATTTAGGTGAGGCTACGATGACATACATCTAGGATGGGTCGCGAGGACATTACATCTGGTAGGGGTCACGAGGACATCACATCTAGATGAGGCTACGAGGACATACGTCTAGGAGGAGTCACAAAGGCATCACATCTAGGAGGGGCTACGAGGACATAACATCTACGAGGGGCCACGAGCACATTACATCTAGGAGGGACCACGAGGACATTACGTCTGGGAGGGGTCACGAGGACATTACATCTGGGAGGGGTTACGAGGATATCATATTTAGGTGAGGCTACGAGGACATACATCTGGGAGGGGTCACAAAGACATCACAGCTAGGGGTGACGACGAGGACATTACATCTGGGAGGGGTCACGAGGCCATCATATTTAGGTGAGGCTACGAGGACATACATCAAGGAGGGGTCACGAGGACATTACATCTGGTAGGGGTCACGAGGACATCACATCTACATGAGGCTACGAGGACATACGTCTAGGAGGAGTCACTAAGACATCACATCTAGGAGGGGCCACGAGAACATTATATCTGAAGGAGTCACGAGGAAATCACATCTGAGTCACGACGACATCACATCTCGGAGGAGCCACGAGGACATCACATAATCACATCTTGGAGTGGCCAGGAGGACATCATATCTTGTAGGGGTCACGAAGACATTACATCCAGGAGGGGCCACGAGGTTCATCACATTTAGGAGGGACCCCACGAGGACATCAATCCTGAGAAGGGTCACGAAGATATCACATCTAGGATGGATCACGAGGACATTAAATCTAAGAGAGGTCACGAGGACATCACATGTATGCGGCGTCACGATGTGCATTAGGACCTAGGAATGGAGGAAACTGCAGCGGGCCTATTGGCCTCCTACCTGGCAGTCCTGTTTATACCCAACCCCTATCGCTCATATTTCCACCCATCCTATGTTGGAATCTATCAAGAGTTTTCGAGTTAACTTGTTCCACTCATCCATAACTATTTTTCCAAACAAATGTTTTCCTATCTCGCGCCTAAATCTAAATTTGAGAAATTTAAATCCATTGCTACAAGATCGGTCCTGGTTGCATAGTTTGAATACCTTTGTTTAACCCTGCATTTCATTTACACACCTATATCATATCGCCCCTCATTCTACATCTCTCGAGGGAGTGCAAATTAAATGCTTTAACCTGTCTCTGTACTCGAGGTTCCTAATGCCCGGGATTAGTCTTGTCATTCTCCTCGGAATTCTTTCGAGGGATTCTATATCCATTCTGTAATACGGTGGCCAGATCTGAACTACGTAATCCAAGTGAGATCTCACGATGACATCACACCTAGGAGGGGCCACGATGACATCACATCTAGGAGGGGTCACGAAGACATACATCAAGGTGAGGCGACGAGAACATTACATCTGGGAGGGGTCACGAAGACATACATCTAGGTGAGGCTACGAGGACATTACATCTGGGAGGGGTCACGAAGACATCACATCTAGGGGGGGTCACGAAGACATACATCTAGGCGAGGCTACGAGGACATTACATCTTGGAGGGGTCACGAAGACATACATCTAGGTGAGGCTACGAGGACATTACATCTAGGAGGGGCCACGAGGACATTACATCTAGGAGGGACTACGAGGACATTACATCTGGGAGGGGTCACGAGGACATCACATCTAGGTGAGGCTACGAGGACATATATCTAGGAGGAGTCACGAAGACATCACACCTAAGTGAGGCTACGAGGACATTACATCTGGGAGGGGTCACGAGGACATCATATTTAGGTGAGGCTACGAGGACATACATCTGGGAGGAGTCACGAAGACATCATATTTAGGTGAGGCTACGAGGACATACATCTGGGAGGGGTCACAAAGACATCGCAGCTAGGGGTGACCACGAGGACATTACATCTGGGAGGGGTCACGAGGCCATCATATTTAGGTGAGGCTACGAGGACATACATCTAGGAGGGGTCACGAGGACATTACATCTGGTAGGGGCCAAGAGAACATTACATCTGAAGGAGTCACGAGGAAATCACATCTGAGTCACGACGACATCACATCTCGGAGGAGCCACGAGGACATCACATAATCACATCTTGGAGTGGCCAGGAGGACATCATATCTTGTAGGGGTCACGAAGACATTACATCCAGGAGGGGCCACGAGGTTCATCACATTTAGGTGGGACCCCACGAGGACATCAATCCTGAGAAGGGTCACGAAGATATCACATCTAGGATGGATCACGAGGACATTAAATCTAAGAGAGGTCACGAGGACATCACATGTATGAGGCGTCACGATGTGCATTAGGACCTAGGAATGGAGGAAACTGCAGCGGGCCTATTGGCCTCCTACCTGGCAGTCCAGTTTATACCCAACCCCTATCGCTCATATTTCCACCCATCCTATGTTGGAATCTATCAAGAGTTTTCGAGTTAACATGTTCCACTCATCCACTACTATTTTTCCAAACAAATGTTTTCCTATCTCGCGCCTAAATCTAAATTTGAGAAATTTAAATACATTGCTACAAGTTCGGTCCTGGTTGCATAGTTTGAATACCTTTGTTTAACCCTGCATTTCATTTACACACCTCTATCATATCGCCCCTCATTCTACGTCTCTCGAGGGAGTGCAAATTAAGATGCTTTAACCTGTCTCTGTACTCGAGGTTCCTAATGCCCGGGATTAGTCTTGTCATTCTCCTCGGAATTCTTTCGAGGGATTCTATATCCATTCTGTAATACGGTGGCCAGATCTGAACTACGTAATCCAAGTGAGATCTCACGATGACATCACATCTAGGAGGGGCCACGATGACATCACATTTAGGAGGGGTCACGAAGACATACATCTAGGTGAGGCGACGAGAACATTACATCTGGGAGGGGTCACGAAGACATACATCTAGGTGAGGCTACGAGGACATTACATCTGGGACTGGTCACGAAGACATCACATCTGGGAGAGGTCACGAAGACATCACATCTAGGAGGGGTCACGAAGACATACATCTAGGTGAGGCTACGAGGACATTACATCTGGGACTGGTCACGAAGACATCACATCTAGGGGGGGCCACGAAGACATACATCTAGGCGAGGCTACGAGGACATTACATCTTGGAGGGGTCACGAAGACATACATCTAGGTGAGGCTGCGAGGACTTACATCTACGAGGGGCTACGAGGACATTACATCTAGGAGGGACCACGAGGACATTACATCTGGGAGGGGTCACGAGGACATCACATCTAGGTGAGGCTACGAGGACATATATCTAGGAGGAGTCACGAAGACATCACATCTAAGTGAGGCTACGAGGACATTACATCTGGGAGGGGTCACGAGGACATCACATCTAGATGAGGCTACGAGGACATTACATCTGGGAGGGGTCACGAAGACATACATCTAGGTGAGGCTACGAGGATATTACATCTAGGAGGGTCACGAGGCCATCATATTTAGGTGAGGCTACGAGGACATACATCTGGGAGGGGTCACAAAGACATCACAGCTAGGGGGACCACGAGGATATTACATCTGGGAGGGGTCACGAGGCCATCATATTTAGGTGATGCTACGAGGACATTACATCTGGTAGGGGTCACGAGGACATTACATCTAGGAGGGGTCACGAAGACATACATCTAGGCGAGGCTATGAGGACATTACATCTGGGAGGGGTCACAAAGACATGACATCTAGGAGGGACCACGAGGACATTACTTCTGGGAGGGGTCACGAGGCCATCATATCTAGGTGAGGCGACGAGGAAATTACTTCTGGGAGGGGTCACGAAGACATCACATCTAGATGAGGCTACGACGACATTACATCTGGGAGGGGTCACAAAGACATCACATCTAGGAGGGACCACGAGGACATTACATCTGGGAGGGGTCACGAGACCATCATATCTAGGTGAGGCTACGAGGACATACATCTAGGAGGGGTGGCGTGGACATTACATCTAGATGAGGCTGCGAGGACATACATCTAGGAGGAGTCAGTAAGACATCACATCTAGGAGGGGCCACGAGGCCATCACGTCTAGATGAGGCTACAAGGACATCACATCTAGGAGGGGTTACGAAGACATCACATCTAGGCGAGGCTACGAGGACATTACATCTGGGAGGGGTCACGAAGACATCACATCTAGGTGAGGCTACGAGGACATTACATCTAGGAGGGGTCACGAAGACATCACATCTAGGTGAGGCTACGAGGATATTTCATCTGGGATGGGTCACAAAGATATTACATCTAGGAGAGGTCACGAGGACATTACATCTAGGGGGGGCTACGAGGACATTATATCTAGGAGGGGCCACGAGGACATTACATCTAGGAGGGACCACGAGGACATTACATCTTGGAGGGGCCACGAGGACATCACATTTAGATGAGGCTACGAGGACATACATCTAGGAGGAGTCACCAAGACATCACATCTAAGTGAGGCTACGAGGACATTACATCTGGGAGGGGTCACGAGGACATCTCATCTAGAAGAGGCTACGAGGACATAACATCTGGGAGGGGTCACGAAAACATACATCTAGGTGAGGCTACGAGGATATTGCATCTGGGACGGGTCACAAAGACATCATATCTAGGGGGGACCACAAGGACATTACATCTGGGAGGGGTCACGAGGACATCACATCTAGATGAGTCTACGAGGACATTACATCTGGGAGGGGTCACGAAGACATACATCTAGGTGAGGCTACGAGGACATTACATCTGGGGGGGGTCACGGGGACATCACATCTAGATGAGCTACATTACATCTGGGAGGGTCACAGACATACATCTAGGTGAGGCTACGAGGATATTACATCTAGGAGGGGTCACGAGGCCATCATATTTAGGTGAGGCTACGAGGACATACATCTGGGAGGGTCACAAAGACATCACAGCTAGGGGGGACCACGAGGATATTACATCTGGGAGGGGTCACGAGGCCATCATATTTAGGTGATGCTACGAGGACATTACATCTGGTAGGGGTCACGAGGACATTACATCTAGGAGGGGTCACGAAGACATACATCTAGGCGAGGCTATGAGGACATTACATCTGGGAGGGGTCACAAAGACATGACATCTAGGAGGGACCACGAGGACATTACTTCTGGGAGGGGTCACGAGGCCATCATATCTAGGTGAGGCGACGAGGAAATTACTTCTGGGAGGGGTCACGAAGACATCACATCTAGATGAGGCTACGACGACATTACATCTGGGAGGGGTCACAAAGACATCACATCTAGGAGGGACCACGAGGACATTACATCTGGGAGGGGTCACGAGACCATCATATCTAGGTGAGGCTACGAGGACATACATCTAGGAGGGGTGGCGTGGACATTACATCTAGATGAGGCTGCGAGGACATACATCTAGGAGGAGTCAGTAAGACATCACATCTAGGAGGGGCCACGAGGCCATCACGTCTAGATGAGGCTACAAGGACATCACATCTAGGAGGGGTTACGAAGACATCACATCTAGGCGAGGCTACGAGGACATTACATCTGGGAGGGGTCACGAAGACATCACATCTAGGTGAGGCTACGAGGACATTACATCTAGGAGGGGTCACGAAGACATCACATCTAGGTGAGGCTACGAGGATATTTCATCTGGGATGGGTCACAAAGATATTACATCTAGGAGAGGTCACGAGGACATTACATCTAGGGGGGGCTACGAGGACATTATATCTAGGAGGGGCCACGAGGACATTACATCTAGGAGGGACCACGAGGACATTACATCTTGGAGGGGCCACGAGGACATCACATTTAGATGAGGCTACGAGGACATACATCTAGGAGGAGTCACCAAGACATCACATCTAAGTGAGGCTACGAGGACATTACATCTGGGAGGGGTCACGAGGACATCTCATCTAGAAGAGGCTACGAGGACATAACATCTGGGAGGGGTCACGAAAACATACATCTAGGTGAGGCTACGAGGATATTGCATCTGGGACGGGTCACAAAGACATCATATCTAGGGGGGACCACAAGGACATTACATCTGGGAGGGGTCACGAGGACATCACATCTAGATGAGGCTACGAGGACATTACATCTGGGAGGGGTCACGAAGACATACATCTAGGTGAGGCTACGAGGACATTACATCTGGGAGGGGTCACGAGGCAATCATATTTAGGTGAGGCTACGAGGACATACATCTAAGAGGGGTCACGAGGACATTACATCTAGGAGGGGTCACGAAGACATTACATCTAGGTGAGGCTACGAGGACATTACATCTGGGAGGGGTCACGAAGACATCACATCTAGGTGAGGCTACGAAGACATACATCTAAGAGGGGCCACGAGAACATTATATCTGAAGGAGTCACGAGGAAATCACATCTGAGTCACGACGACATCACATCTAGGAGGAGCCACGAGGACATCACATCATCACATCTTGGAGTGGCCAGGTGGACATCATATCTTGTAGGGGTCACGAGGACATTACATCCAGGAGGGGCCAAGGGAAAATCACATCTAGGAGGTTCCACGAGGTTCATCACATTTAGGTGGGACCCCACGAGGACATCAATCCTGAGAAGGGTCACGAAGATATCACATCTAGGATGGATCACGAGGACATTAAATCTAAGAGAGGTCACGAGGACATCACATGTATGAGGCGTCACGATGTGCATTAGGACCTAGGAATAGAGGACACTGCAGCGGGCCTATTGGCCTCCTACCTGGCAGTCCAGTTTATACCCAAACTCTATCGCTCATATTTCCACCCATCCTATGTTGGAATCTATGAAGAGTTTCCGAGTTAACTTGTCCCATTCATCTGCTACTATTTTTCAAACAAATGTTTTCCTATCTCGCGCCTAAATCTAAATTTGAGTAATTTAAATCCATTGCTACAAGTTCGGTCCTGGTTGCATAGTTTGAGTACCTTTGTTTAACCCTGCATTTCATTTATACACCTCTATCATATCGCCCCTCATTCTACGTCTCACGAGGGAGTGCAAATTAAGATGCTTTAACCTGTCTCTGTACTCGAGGTTCCTAATGCCCGGGATTAGTCTTGTCATTCTCCTCAGAATTCTTTCGAGGGATTCTATATCCATTCTGTAATACGGTGACCAGATCTGAACTACGTAATCCAAGTGAGATCTCACAATGACATCACATCTATGAGGGGCCACGATGATCACCACATCTAGGAGTGGCCATGATGACATCACATCTAGGAGGGGATGCGAGGATATCACATCTAGGAGGTGACGCGAGGATATCACATGTAGGACGAGACGCGAGGACATCACATCTAGGAGGGGACGCGAGGACATCACATCTAGCAGGGGCCACGAGGACATCACATTTGGGAGGGGGGTCACGAGGACATCACATCTAGGAGGAGTCACGATGACATCACATCTAGAAGGGGCCACGATGACATCACATCTAGGAGGGGCCATGATGACGTCACATCTAGGAGGGGCCACGAGGACATCACATCTAGGAGGGGTCACGACATCACATCTAGTAGGAGCCACGAGGACATTACATCTGAAGGAGTCACGACGACATCACATCTCGGAGGAGCCACGAGGACATCACATCATCACATCTTGGAGTGGCCAGGAGGACATCATATCTTGTAGGGGTCACGAGGACATTTATGCGAATGAGCAGCCCTTTCGAGGAACCACTCTGCTCACCCCACAAGGGTAGGGGACTAGAAAAGGTGCCCGATGCATAGCCTGCCTAAAAAACCAACTTGACTGGGCAACCGCACCCAGTAAGGTCATCCTTATGCGGTCGAAAACACAATCAAAATCACAGATCCAAACAAACACAAACAATACAACCTCTTATGGTTGCTGCATTGAATGTCAGGAACCTTCTGGATGCTGGCACATATGAGCATCCTGAAAAAAGAACTGCCCTAGTTGTAGGTTATGCATCTAGGCTACTGTGCCGAGTAGCAACCTTGTATATAAGCTATTGTGCCGAGTAGCATCTTTGTATGTAATTACGTGGCGACAATGCACGTGTTATGTGGCAACATTGCCCCGAGGCTGCCATATGGCAATGCAGCCTCAGTCTGGCTCCGTGGGTCGTGCGTGGCACTTCATAAGCACGCTGCTCACTACTTGTATCTCTCCTATCCGTTAATAAATGGACTTCAGTGTTACCCGGTGTTTCCCTACCCATCACTGCCTTCTTCAGGGAACACTTGGAACCTTCACTTGTGGCAAAAGAGCTGGATAGGTATAACATCGTCATTGTCCCTTCTTCTGGAAGGGTAAGCTTGCTGTGGAGAAAAACCGCACTTATGGATTTGGCTTTGCCATCAGCCAACGCATCCTACACAAGGTAACTGAAATGCCTATTGGGATCAATGAGCGCCTCATGACGTTCCGAGTCCCACTGAATCACTCACGTCATGCCTATTTCATCAGTGCATACCCCCCAACACTGGATGTAGAGTCAAGGAGGTCCTTCTACGCCGACTTCGAGAGAGTGTTGTGCTCCTTGGTGACTTCAATGCCAGAGTTGGTAGAGATGATAACATTGGCTGGGAACGATATGGAGAAATGGACTAGGAAAGCGTAATCCCAACGGCCTACTCCTCCTCAGCAAGTGTGCTGCACACAACCTCACTATCACCAATACCTTGTTTAGGCAGGCCCACAAGTTCAAGGGTTCGTGGCAACACCGACGATCCAGACACTGGCATCTCATTGACTACATTATTGTCAGAGAAAGAGATCGCCGCTTGTCCTCATCATCTGTGCTATGCGTGGCTCACACCACTGCGACACTGACCAACGGCTCTTCAAAGCCAAGTTCTCACTTCACCTCGCCCAAAACGGCGAAGGCAGCAAGCCTCTAGAAAAGAGTTTAACACAAAATGTCTAGAGGATCAAGCGGTAGCACATGCTTTCAAATAACAGCTCGAACATGGGCTGATGAACAACCCAAGAGCAAACAACGCAAATCCTTGTGCCAGATCGAAAGAATACACCAGGACTGGTTTGAGGAAAATCACCAGTCAATCAATGTACTCAGCGATGATAAACGTGCTGCTTTAACTGACTGGCAGAAACAACCCTCAGTCTTGGACCAAAGCTGATACCTTCTTCAAGAAGAAAGCTGTGGCCCAGCGGGAACTTCGCAATCTAAAGAATGATTGGTTTTAAAAATAAAGCATGTGAAACACAAAAGTTTGCATATCAGCACAAGATGCGCGAATTTTTCAATTCAACCAAAACATTTTATGGGTCGGTCATTCGTGGCGCAGCTCCCCTCCACTTATCCGAGATATATATATATATATATATATATATATATATATATATATATATATATATATATATATATATTTGATAAAATCACACGGAAAATGGAAACAACGGAGCACCTTAGCTTTGTCTTTATTCAATAACGACAAAGCTAAGGTGCTCGTTATATTATCATTTTTTCATTGTGGATTTATGATATATATATATATATATATATATATATATATATATATATATATATATATATATATATATATATATATATATATATATATATATACACCTCTTATCACCACTGACCTGCCATTTTAGTTCAAGCGACTTCAGTTCCCGGTTAAAGTGAGCTTTGCCATGACTATCTACAAAAGCCAGGGACAGTCCATAAAGATGGTTGGCCTAAACTTGGTGTTTCCTTGCCTCTCTCATGGACAGTTCTATGTTGCATGCTCCAGAGTGGGAACTGGCAAAAAACTGTACATACTTGCTGCTAATGGCTAAACCAAAAATGTGATCTACCTTAATGCACTACAGTGAGACAATGTGGAGCCTCCCGGAAGGTGGCGTCCTATATACAGTATATATATATATATATATATATATATATATATATATATATATATATATATATATATATATATATATATATATATATATATACACTAGTGGAATCGTCGCCCTCTCAGACGTTTAAACAATATTACTTTTCTGATTACTTCTCGGTGTGTATGCTGTTGATGTTACTTGTTAAGTAAACTGTGGCTGGTGTATTTCACTGTGTTCAAATCTGTTGTGAATTCGTGTTTGTAATTATTGAACTTTCTGTATAAGAAAAAATATTTATATACAACCTCGTTTCATATTCGTTCATCTCTTTAGTTAACTTTATTTGTGGTAAGTAACACTGATATTTGTCTGATCTTGGCTACCTTTGGCCTAACCGATATATATTTTACGTGTTTTTTGGGGGGGGAATCGGTTAATTTGCAAAATGACCGGTATGCATATTGGTAATTTTGCATAGTAACTTACTAACAGACAACCTAAACTAACGTAACCTTATCGTTAGGATAGTTTAGGTTGTTGCACATGTGGAGGACTACATCAAGTGCGGGAGGGGCGATGGCAGCGTCTTTCCCAGCGTTGGCGCTTGTCTGCCTCGTTGTGCAGTCGGGCTATCTCAAAAGTATTGACATTTTCTCGTTGTGGTGCTCCTCCAAGCGTTACGGTATGGAGTAATCGACTCCCAGGTGAGGGGGTCGATCTGGCACTTTTTCAGGTAACGCCCTCCGGCGTTACGTTTACTATTCGTTAGGCGACTGTAAATTAGCTGCCTTAGCAGTCTACTGTCGTCCACGTGGGTAACATGGCCAGTCCAGCATAGCTGTTTGTGGATAATGGTAGCCTCGATGCTCCTACAGTTGGTGTCAGCAAGGATGCTGGCATTTGTTCTCTTGTGTTCCCAGCGAAAACGGGGGATGGATTGTAGACTACGTTGGTGAAAGTATTCAAGTGCCTTGAGGTGCCTCCTGTATGAAACCCATGCCTCGCTGCCACATAGAAGGGTGGGGAGGACCACTGCCCGATATACGTGTAATATTGTAGATAATTTCAGTCCCTACAGCTAAAGACATGGTTTCGGAGTCTGCCAAATGTTTGAAATGTACTTCTGTTCTGATGCTGAATCTCTTCATCGATGTCTGCGGTGGTGGACAGGTGGGAGCCGAGATACCGAAAGTGGGTAACACTACAGAGGGTAGTACTTTACCACCATCACCCGTAACATGCTTCACACATATGCTCAGAGCACACCCATACTTTAAGGTATTACAGCCGTTCATCAACCTTGAAGAAGAACCCCTGCGTCCCACATGTGCAATCAACCATGAGGAGCGTTGATTACACACCTGGACTTGGTTAATTCGATCACATTCACCCAATACTGGGGAGATAAACGTCTCTGTGTACCCAATAGACTCCTGATCTCAGTGTGTGACCTTTCATTCACTCAGGCTGCACTCAGTTTACTCTCAGTACTCCATGGACAGGAAGAGAGTGACCGTCAACAGGTGAACCCTGCCCAGCTGAGGGAGGGGTTCTATTATCCCGTTAGTAAGAGTTTTCACTAACTGACTGAAGAGATGTGGTGTTGTATGAACCAAGGTGGGGAGATTTGATGACCCAAAACGACCACCGACCAAGTGCGGCCGCTGTTCCCACATAGTTAGTCGTCAGGAACACTCGTTCACCTCGTGCGTGGCCGGTTATACGACCGCTAAACACCCGTTAACCGACCGCTAAACCGACAGACCGAATGGGTTCTCAAAAACCCTGCAAGAGAACACTCTGTTAGCTATAGTTAATTTCTTCTCCGCCCTATCTAAACACTGTCTGAGATCGAATAAAACTTACTTGCAACACTGATGAATCGTGGGCGAGAAGGGACGAGGCCACTTGGTCGTTTTCCTTGCCAGAGACACATGGATGACGTCTGCTTGGCCCAGACACCTGCGCGCTATTGAGCTCCAGCCCGCCTCACGTCTCCCCAAGGCGTTCGCCTGGCCTAGTGACGTCATCTTTTTGCGTAACTTATAGTTTCTATGGGACACACGTAACATATTTAGACTGAGAAACGATCTACAATAAATTTAATAATTGTCCCTTGACTTCATGAATCGTGTCTACTTTAATTCGATAAAGCACAGTTAGTTTTATATAGGCCTAGTTCAAAATGTTTCCACCGCGCTTGATGGCGTTGCTTGAGCTTATTTGACTCGCCATGAGGCGTGGGTGTTTCAGCCTGGTCTACTGATGCTTTTCTGTTTCGGCAGATTGGTTATTTTTGTTCTAACGTCTCTAAATATCACACCAAAGTTTCTGGATATTACAATCGACTCCCCTAAAAAGAGACAGCACTGTCCTCATGTGCTGAGAGAAAAAAGTATACATGCAACCCCCCACCAGAGGAGACCCTGCTCTAATAACTGCATCTCACACCTGCAACATGCTTAAAGCAGCATTTCCGTCTTCCAACTTCCGGCACCCATGATCATGCTAGTATTCCTTTTTTCCTCTCTGATATATATATATATATATATATATATATATATATATATATATATATATATATATATATATATATATATATATATATATATATATATATATATATATATATATATATATATATATATATATATATATATATATATATATATATATATATATATATATATATGCAAGTAAATCACTGTGGGTGCGCGTGATCCAGGTATATGCTGATAACCACAAGGAAAGAAGAAAACACGAAGTTCCCAAGCGCTTTCGTGTAATTCACATCTTCAGGGGTAAACATTCATACTCAAGCTAGCAAGCTGAAGTGTACTTCCTGTAAGCAAGAACACGCCTCCTTTGACATGCACTGCCCATCTTGGAAGAATGAGAAGAATAGTGAGTCATACCAATTTAGCACTAAAAATGGTAGGATTATATAAGTAAAGAATGATTATGAACAACAATGGCACCAAATAAACTGTTTTAATTCAATAAATAAGGAAATAATTAATAAAGGATGTGTACAAATATTTCACCCACGTAAAGCAGCGACCACATGAATTTTTAAACAAAATAAGTAACACCAATTACGGAGTATGTTATGCTTGAGTCAAGCTCAAACACAATATATGGTTCAGAGACAATACACTCCTCTATTTTCGTGATGGTATCCCAGGCCACACTGAGATCATTCGGACCTATCACCACTTGCAAAGGGATGACACACGGACACGTACTGAACAAGTCAGTTCAGCAGCTCGGTCCAGCGTCTGTCACACAGACAGGGACTGGACCTGTGAAATCTTAAATAATCCGTAAAATTTAAAAAAAATTAAAATAGCACCAGAGAATGTAAATATTAAAATTGTACTGTCGTTATGATTAAACAAAATGGCAAAAAAAGAATGAAAATTCTCTTCTGCCAAGTCAAAATATGTAATACAAGTTTTGTTTAATTCAGATTCCCAACAATATTTGGAGGCGTACAATTTATAACAGCTCACCATGGCTCCCTTGGGGGCCATGGGCCCCAGGTTGAGAACCACTGGTCTAAACAGTGCTCATATTCCCTGCCAACCAATATATATAATTACCATATAAATTTAATTTACTTGGAGAACTTCCATGTTCCAAACAACATCACTTGATCATCTTCTGGAGTAAGAAAGGCATCAGGGATATTACATATTCATTTTTTTCCCTTTACAAATAACAACTGACCTCAACCTATCTCTATCTACAGGTTTTGTCCGAGACGTAACTGGCAGCTATGCCATCAGCATTTGGGTGTTGGCCGCCATGATATTCCTTTGTTTTATTCTGTGGCTCTTCATGCCAGCGGCTGTTGCCTACGACAACAAAAGAAGCCAGAAGGAACGTAAGCAGGAACCTTCAGACGCTTGAAGCAGTGTATGCAGTAACCTGGGGACGACTGAAGGAACGTAAATATGATCCTTGAGACAACTGAACGAACGTAAGCATGATCCTTGAGACGACTGAAGGAAGGAAAAACACATTCCTTGAGACGACTGAAGGAGCGTAAACATGATCCTTGAGACAACTGGAGGAGCGTAAACATGATCCTTGAGACGACTGAAGGAGCGTAAACATGATCCTTGAGACGACTGAAGGAGCATAAACATGATCCTTGAGCGACTTAAGGAGCGTAAACATGATCCTTGAGACAACTGGAGGAGCGTAAACATGATCCTTGAGACGACTGAAGGACCGTAAACAATGATCCTTGAGACAACTGAAGGAGCGTAAACATGATCCTTGAGACAACTAGAGGAGCGTAAACATGATCCTTGAGCGACTTAAGGAGTGTAAATATGATCCTTGAGACGACTGAAGGACCGTAAACATGATCCTTGAGACGACTGAAGGAGCGTAAACATGATCCTTGAGATGACTGAAGGAGCGAAAACATGATCCTTGAGACGACTGAAGGAGCGTAAACATGATCCTTGAACGACTTAAGGAGTGTAAACATGATCCTTGAGACGCCTGAAGGACCGTAAACATTATCCTAGAGACGACTGAAGGAGCGTAAACATGATCCTTGAGACGACTGAAGGAGCGTAAACATGATCCTTGAGACGACTGAAGGAGCGTAAACATGATCCTTGAGCGACTTAAGGAGTGTAAACATGATCTTTGAGACGACTGAAGGAGCACAAACATGATCCTTGAGCGACTAAAGGAGTGTAAACATGATCCTTGAGATGACTGAAGGAGCATAAACAAGATCCTTGAGACGACTGAAGGAACGTAAACATGATCCTTGAGCGACTTAAGGAGCGTAAACATGATCCTTGAGACGACTGAAGTAGCGTAAACATGATCCTTGAGATGACTGAAGGAGCGTAAACATGATCCTTGAGACGACTGAAGGAGCGTAAACATGATCCTTGAGCGACTTAAGGAGGGTAAACATGATCCTTGAGACGACTGAAGGCGTGTAAACATGATCTTTGAGAAGACTGAAGGAGCATAAACATGATCCTTGAGCGACTTAAGGGGTGTAAACATGATCCTTGAGACGACTGAAGGAGCGTAAACATGATCCTTGAGCGACTTAAGGAGTGTAAACATGATCCTTGAGACGACTGAAGGAGCGCAAACATGATCCTTGAGCGACTTAAGGAGGGTAAACATGATCCTTGAGACGACTGAAGGCGTGTAAACATGATCTTTGAGAAGACTGAAGGAGCATAAACATGATCCTTGAGCGACTTAAGGGGTGTAAACATGATCCTTGAGACGACTGAAGGAGCGTAAACATGATCCTTGAGCGACTTAAGGAGTGTAAACATGATCCTTGAGACGACTGAAGGAGCGCAAACATGATCCTTGAGCGACTTAAGGAGGGTAAACATGATCCTTGAGACGACTGAAGGCGTGTAAACATGATCTTTGAGAAGACTGAAGGAGCATAAACATGATCCTTGAGCGACTTATGGGGTGTAAACATGATCCTTGAGACGACTGAAGGAGCGTAAACATGATCCTTGAGCGACTTAAGGAGTGTAAACATGATCCTTGAGACGACTGAAGGAGCGTAAACATGATCCTTGAGCGACTTAAGGAGTGTAAACATGATCCTCGAGACGACTGAAGGAGCGTAAATATGATCCTTGAGACAACTGGAGGAGCGTAAACATGATCCTTGAGACGACTGAAGGAGCATAAACATGATCCTTGAGATGACTGAAGGAGCGTAAACATGATCCTTGAGACGACTGAAGGAGCGTAAACATGATCCTTGAGACGACTGAAGGAGCGTAAACATGATCCTTGAGACGACTGAAGGAGCGTAAACATGATCCTTGAGACGACTGAAGGAGCGTAAACATGATCCTTGAGACAACTGGAGGAGCATAAACATGATCCTTGAGACAACTGGAGGAGCGTAAACATGATCCTTGACACGACTGGAGGACCGTAAACATGATCCTTGAGACAACTGGAGGAGCATAAACATGATCCTTGAGCGTCTTAAGAAGTGTAAACATGATCCTTGACACGACTGGAGGACCGTAAACATGATCCTTGAGACAACTGGAGGAGCATAAACATGATCCTTGAGCGACTTAAGGAGTGTAAACATGATCCTTGAGACGACTGAAGGACCGTAAACATGATCCTTGAGACGACTGAAGGAGCGTAAATATTATCCTTAAGACAACTGGAGGAGCGTAAACATGATCCTTGAGACAACTGGAGGAGCGTAAACATGATCCTTAAGACAACTGGAGGAGCGTAAACATGATCCTTGAGCGACTTAAGGAGCGTAAACATGATCCTTGACACGACTGGTGGACCGTAAACATGATCCTTGAGCGACTTAAGGAGCGTAAACATGATCCTTGACACGACTAAAGAAAGATCTGGCCTAGTTCCAAAATCTCGTTACTACAAATATCGTCCTTCAATGAATATATTGTCATAAATTTTCCATAAGTTTTGAGATAAAATTTGTCTATAATATATCTGAAAATTTTTATTAGATAAAGATGGGTGAGTCGCTTTAACTTGGTCGAGGAGACATATTGTTGTGTAATTCAGCTTTTTAACTCTTGTTAGAAATTTGTTTATTTTTGTGTAAAGTAGAGAATTTTGGGAATGATTAGAAGTCACTAGTGGTGATCAATAGTGTGTAATGGGGGAGACGTTTGGGTGATCAATAGTGTGTAATGGGAGAGAAAGTTTGGGTGATCAATAGTGTGTAATGGGAGAGAAAGTTTGGGTGATCAATAGTGTGTAATGGGGGAGAAAGTTTGGGTGATCAATAGTGTGTAGGGAGAGAAAGTTTGGGTGATCAATAGTGTGTAATGGGGGAGAAAGTTTGGGTGATCAATAGTGTGTAATGGGGAGAAAGTTTGGGTGATCAATAGTGTGTAATGGGGGAGAAAGTTTGGGTGATCAATAGTGTGTAATGGGAGAGAAAGTTTGGGTGATCAATAGTGTGTAGGAGAGAAAGTTTGGGTGATCAATAGTGTGTAGGGAGAGAAAGTTTGGGTGATCAATAGTGTGTAATGGGGGAGAAAGTTTGGGTGATCAATAGTGTGTAATGGGAGAGAAAGTTTGGGTGATCAATAGTGTGTAATGGGAGAAAGTTTGGGTGATCAATAGTGTGTAGGGAGAAAGTTTGGGTGATCAATAGTGTGTAATGGGATCAATAGAATGGGGAGAAAGTTTGGGTGATCAATAGTGTGTAATGGGGGAGAAAGTTTGGGTGATCAATAGTGTGTAATGGGAGAGAAAGTTTGGGTGATCAATAGGGTGTAATGGGAGAGAAAGTTTGGGTGATCAATAGTGTGTAGGGAGAGAAAGTTTGGGTGATCAATAGTGTGTAATGGGGGAGAAAGTTTGGGTGATCAATAGGGTGTAATGGGAGAGAAAGTTTGGGTGATCAATAGTGTGTAATGGGGGAGAAATATTGGGTGATCAATAGTGTGTAATGGGGGAGAAATATTGGGTGATCAATAGTGTGTAATGGGGGAGAAAGTTTGGGTGATCAATAGTGTGTAATGGGGGTGAAAGTTAGGGTGATCAATAGTGTGTAATGGGGGAGAAAGCATGGGTGATCAATGTATGTATATTATGTATGCTGTATGTATATTATGTATGTATATTATGTATGTGCTCTATTTATATACACTATTTATTCAGCGTGTGGCAATGTATTTACCATGTCCCACACGCTTAATTAATGTGCCTGGCGACATATGGAAGCTGTTAATGTATCAGTTGCCACATGTCGCCTAAAGGCTAGTTGACCCCCATACAGAGTAAGGAGCGCCACCTCCCTTGTGTACATATTTGTTTATCCAATAAATAGAACCTACGAAAACTCTATAGGTGTTTGTGTTCACTCCAGTAGATAGAACTTGATACCCAGAACACATGCATGGCGCAGTGTGTCATTATACTGGACCATTATACAAGTGAAGTGTAAAGTTTGTGGCAAGACCGGCTTATGGACCCCTGCTCTGTGTCAACCACCGCTAATGGCGCTAATGGCCGTCTCTTCAAAGAATTTATAGCAACTTTGAGCAGTGTCAGTGACAGTGATTTTCTGTGAAGTGTATAGTACATTGTGTGTTTAGTGCCATAACTGTGTGACCTTGTTCTCAAGGATTCCCAAGGTGTAAGGCATGTTCAGGGCATATGTGAGGAGTAGAGTTCATTACAGCCTCCTTTGACGTGTCCAGAGGGTGACTGACTGTGATCGCCTCCTCTCCCTCACAGCGAGACACTGCCCGAGACGCGCACAGACACACACACACACGTACGAACACACTGACTGCGGCCATTCCTTTATAAATATTTTATATATATATAATCTACTTATCTGTGCATTTAATTAATTTTTTGTCTCAGATCTTGTTGATACGACGGGCTGACCGGTCAACACTGATTTAAGACACAGTACACAGATTAAGTTATTATGTCTCGTGCCTTACGCAGTCGTGGAGCCAACGCCTGCATGAGTCAGTCGGATGACAGCTCGGCAGAGATGGATGACCAGGCTGAACAGGACGCTGCAGCTCCCACCACATAGCGCAGCCCTTCACCTCGATCTCCAGCGTTGTCTTCAGAGATAATTGCTTTAATGAAGTTTATGAGGGATGAAAGGCGTCACGACTTTGCTACAAGACGTGTGGAGGACGAAGAAAGAAGGCGAGCAGAGGCAGAGAGAGACCACCAACGGAGATTGGAAGACAGTGCACGGTTTGAAGCTTTGATATCTCGCCTCACTGTTAACCAAGCCCCTGGCTCTAACACTGCCTCGGTATTGACTGGTTCAGATACCTCATCAACGCTTTCTTCACGCCCCCCAGCCCCACCTAAAGCGGCTGCTCAAACACCGCCCATCTTGAAGCCTGATGTGAATTTCCAGACTTTTCGTGAATGGCGGCGATGGTGGACTGATTATGCTACAATGGTGGATCTCCAGAGTTTGCCACAGCCTAAACAACTTATCCAGCTGCGTATGTGCCTGTCATTGGAAACTCAGCGTGTCTTGGAACATACGTTGCAGGTATCTCCGCCCTCTTCTTTGTCTGTAGAAGAGGTACTGGATATTCTACAACGGCACATCAAAGGGCAGCGGAATGAAGCTCTACGCAGGAGGGAATTGTTTAGCTGCAGACAGATGGAGGGCGAGACTTTTGATGCCTTTTATGTACGACTCAAGAGAGCCTCGGAAGAGGTAGATATATGCCCAGGTAACCACCAGCAGTGCGAGGAGACCCACTTGAAGCATGTGATCCTGATGGGTGTTAAGGACGAGGAGCTTGTCCAACGCCTCATCTCCCTCGACTCTTCCTCTTCTCTTAAGGATGTGTTGACGATATGTCGCTCCTATGAGGCTGCCAGGTGTGCCACCTCTGCCATCCGAGCTCCCCCTACAGTTGTACGCGCTGTGTTCCGGTACAAGAAGGACAAGAAGTCTACTCCAACGCCTTCGCCCACTACGCCCACGCCCGGTTCTTTTTGTAACAACTGTGGTAAGCAGCACGGAACACAGGTGTGTCCAGCTGCTGAGTCTACCTGCAACAGTTGTGACCGTAAGGGCCACTGGTCACTCACAGTACGGTGCCCAGCCAAACGCGTCCAGTGCAATGTGTGCGGTCGTTTGGGCCACTACGACAAGTGTTGCCCTACCAACAAACCCAAGGGACAACGTCGGCGGAAGCTTCAGCGCCCTTCCACCAGTGAGGGCCGCCCACAGTCTTCCAATCAGAAGCATGACGACCCTGGACAACGCTCGAGCCATATTAGGAATGTGTGCTCCCCTTCGCGTCCCAGGACCAAAGTTCCCCAGCACATCAGCGTCATCGTGACCTACGGCAGTGTGTCATCCCGTCTTCACATGTTGCCCGACACCGGCGCTGATGCTACAATCATTGGTCTCCAGCATTTGCAATGTTTGGGGCTCTCTCCAAGTGATCTAGGACCACCACCCAAGGATCTCCGCTTCACGGCAGATGGTTTACAGATGGCCCCAGCCCTAGGTTCACTCCAAGCACAGGTCACCTTTGGAAACAGGCCGTGTCAAGCCTGGATTGATGTGCATAACGGTGTCCCGACTCCTTTGCTGTCCTACAGACATTGTCAAGAGTTGGCCATCATCTCCCAGGGCTTCCCCAAACCTATTCTCAAGGTAAAACACGCCAACAGGGTGCACGAAGGGAGCAGCAACTACCCTGCTGCCGCCCTACCTCTTGCCAGTGACACCTCTCCTTCGGATGCTCGGAAGTACTTCCTGAAGGAATTCAGCGACGTTCTGGTGACCAAGTCCGCTCTGGAATTCAAGCCTCTCAAGAAGATGGTAGGCCCCCGATTAGGATCCACCTGAGGGACGACGCGAAGCCCTTCGCTATCTACACCCCTCGACTGGTCCCCCTGGCCTTCCACGAGGCGGTCAAAAACGAGCTGGACTCCATGGTCGCCCAAGAAATTATTGCACCAGCCGGCGATGACCCGTCTCCATGGTGTCACCCTATGGTTGTCGTCGCAAAACCCAAAGGTGGTGTTCGGATCACCACTGACCTCTCCAAGCTCAACAGCCAGGTGTCTCGTCCTGCGCACCCTTCTCCCACGCCCTTTGTAGCTATACGCAGTGTGAACCCGAAGGCGCGCTTCTTCACGACAATGGACGCCCTGTGTGGATACTGGCAGATAGAGCTTGCCGAAGAAGACCGACCACTTACAACTTTCATTACCCCACATGGACGTTACAGTTATTGCCGTGGCCCCATGGGATTCGCCGCTACAGGAGACGCTTTCTGTCTTCGAGGTGATATGGCTCTACAAGGTCTGGCAAACTGCGTGAAAGTGGTCGACGACATACTCGTGCATGATGAGGATTACATGGATCACCTCTGCCGTATCTACGAGGTACTCAACAGGTGCCGGAAGCACGGCATCACCCTAAATGCCGACAAGTTTGTTCTGGCCAGCTCTTCAGTGGACTTTTGTGGGTACACCCTCTCAGGGAATGGTATTGTAGCTGACCCGGAGAAGGTCCGCGCCATCACGGATTTTCCCACCCCTGCTAACCTCACCGACTTGAGGTCCTTCATCGGTCTCGTCAACCGGTTAGCAGAGTTTTCGCCGGACATCTCCGCAGCTGCCCAACCACTTCGCCCCCTCATGAGCCCCAAGAGGACATTCCTGTGGACCCCCGACCACGACAAGGCCTTCCAGCAAGTGAAACAGGCCCTGTCTAGTCCACCTGTCCTCGCCACGTTTGACCCAGCCTTGCCGACGGTTCTGCAGACAGATGCCTCACGCTTGTACGGCGTGGGATACGCTCTATTGCAGGATCATGGTGGAGGGCAGTTCCGGCTCGTCCAGTGTGGCTCGCGTTTCCTCTCTGACACCTTCAATCCTTCTCCAAGGAGTGGCAGGCCAAGACAAAAGATTGTGATCGCCAAGCCGCCGAACGTGTTCAAGACGTCGTCGCCCGCTACAATGACCACGTCCGTCCTCTTCCCAAGTTGAGTGTCGGCACCCAAGTCCGTGTTCAGGACCCGACCTCCCTACGTTGGGACAAAGTGGGCGTAGTCATGGGTCTCGGTAGGTCGCGGGACTACCAGGTGCGGTTACCCAGTGGTCGTGTGTGGTGGAGGAACCACCGTTTTCTCCGCCCCGTAACAACGCCTTCTGCTGACCCAGCCACCAGTGTTGAGTCCCATACCCTTCCCAGTGATCAAGTTCCTCGATGCTCAGAACGGATCCAAAAGAGGTCCGCTCAAGACTTTGCTATGAGCGTATAGGGGGGGAGGGAGGTGAATGTATATTATGTATGCTGTATGTATATTATGTATGTATATTATGTATGTGCTCCATTTATGTACACTATTTATTCAGCCTAGCTAGCAGCGTGTGGCAATGTATTTACCATGTCCCACATGCTTAATTAATGTGCCTGGCGACATATGGGAGCTGTTAATGTATCAGTTGCCACATGTCGCCAAGAGGCTAGTTGACCCCCATACAGAGTAAGGAGCGCCACCTCCCTTGTGTACATATTTGTTTATCCAGTAAATAGAACCTACGAAAACTCTACAGGTGTTTGTGTTCGCTCCTGTAGATAGAACTTGATACCCAGAACACATGCAATCAATATGTCAAGGTATTCGTTAAAGGTCGTTAAATCTTCACAACAATTATGATTAACTCTGCATTTATAATTCAACTACGAATGATTGTACCAAATAAAAAATAAGCTAAAAACCAAAATGTATTAACAAAAATAAATTAAGAATAGTGGCAGCATATTAAGGGGACCATACAAAATATGAATCATGACTGGTAGAGGTGGGGCCTGGTGTCACTTAGAGACTCGGGCCAACTGGACCTCATGTACACATGGCGCCCAACGTGGGGCCTGGTGTCACTTGGTGACTCGGGCCAACTGGACTTTATGTACATAGGGTTTACACTGAAGGCAGCATCCATGATGACAAGTTACTGTAGTGAGCTAGTGGCACGCATAAATCCTAGAGAGGTAACACGCTATACTATCTAGCCACTGTAGGTCGCTGGCGGCATGCCACACAAAAGAAGCTGAAGGATTGAACACGTCCTTGGTTTAATACTAACTAAACTATTTACTTGTTGCTCCAGTTAAGTGTGCCTCTTGTTTTCTAAACACACTACAGTATGTACAGTACATATATATTAATTATTTCACGTACTCACAGAGTGGACAAGTGTCAGCGGCGAGGTGGGTCCCGACTAAGTGACGCGGCCTACCTTGCCGGCCTCTCACAACAGCTCGTGTAAAATGAATCCCAAGTTTCGAACTCAAGCAAGATGCGAAATAAGACAGGGTGATTCATTCACATAGCCCCCTAAACAGTTTGATAAACACATATCAGTTCAGTTATCCAGACTTATATTCTTACATAAACTTACATAAATTAATTTCAATATTGTTACATCCTTTCTCTTTTGACAAGCTAAAGAAACTAGTCAAATATGCTGATAATCAAAATAAGCTAAAATACCTCACTATCATACTTCTGACATCAATGAGCAAATATTCTTTAAACACAAACGTACATTAAAAATTAATAAATGATATGCAAAACATAAGAATGCAATGTATCCTTACATCTACTTGGTTACAATATAGTCCTTAAATCTAGCTGGAAACATATTCCTGGTCCACCTCACACCATAGCTAACATTTCCACCTGGACCTATTCCGCTACTCTCCGAGTCCTGTCTATTATGTGGTGGTGGACTCACATCTACATTTGCATCAACCTCAGACCCCGAGTCTAGCATCAACCCTCTGTTAGGTGGAGCATGTCTCGTCACATTGTCCCCCGGTCTCTGCTCGTCATCTGGGTCTAAGTATTGTTCATTAATCTTTCTCAAGTGCTGCCTATTGCGTCGTGTTGTCCTGTCATTTGTCTCTACCTCATACGGTCTTTCGTCCAACCTCCTGTTTACTGTCCCTTACTGGCTGTTTGATTGTAGTACCATGCACTCTTGAGTCTTCTCTTCTTTTTTCCCAAGAGAAACATCAATTGCTTGTGGTTGCAGAAGTTTAGACGACATCGGTAGCAATGTTCGGGTTCTTCCAAGATTCTGCTGAACTGGGCTCATTTCCGTATCCTGTGTAGGGGTGTTCCTGTAATCCAGTATGGCTAAGTATGGGTCACTTTGGCCGTCTTAACAGCCGATTCCGTTTTAGTGGACCAGAAGTTCCCCAGACCAGCAGTAGCCGAAACGATAACTGCGCCTGCGCGGTTGATGACGTCGCATTCACAAACAGTGACGTGACCAGCCTCACCCTGCCGCCCTGCGTCGGACCAGAAGTGACCAGTCATGCTGTAGCGATAGATAAGTGGACATAGCGACTCTGACAGGGCAGGAAAGGCAGAGTGAGAAATTTAAAAAGTTTTCTAAGTTTTCTGAGTACATGAAGTATGTTAAGTACTGTAGCGTGGTGTATGTGGCGCAGTTGTCTAAGTTCGCTTTGCAATGGTCACATACACTATACTGCCAGATTCTGGGGTCACTATTTCTAAGGGAATAACTTAACTCTATTCTTAATTTTAAGGTGGCTGCCACCAGACCCCCCTGGACAGTATGTAGCTCGTTAGGGAGCAGGCAGAGTAAGCTAGGCATTGGGTTGGGTTTTTCATTGACCAAATCGATAGTGGGAATAAGGGTGAAACATCAAGCATGACTTAACTAATTTATTCCTTACAAAACCTATTGCATCCCGTCACAATACAAAAATAGTTGGCCTTCCTCAGAAGAACAACTATTATTTTCATTACACTTCACCTCAATACACGTCTTTCATCAAATAATTACTATTATCATCTTCATTCTTCATAACACTCCATGACCTCCTTACCTCGGTCATTCTTTCTTAGCATAACACCCAACACATCAGACTGCACCACCTGTTAGAGTATAGCATCACATGTTATATTACAGCACCACATGTTATATCATAGCACCACATCCCGGGTACAATCCACACCTACAAGTATGGAACTCCTCGGTATTCTTAGGTACACATAGCAGGTACCTTATTCACACACAACTCTTGGTGAGTAGAGGGGTTATTTCCCAAGCAATCATACCAGTACTGTTTCCACGTCTGGTATTCTTAAGTCACTCCACGTACCGACCGCGAAACTTCTCAAACATACAATGATTTTCTCCTATCCTGGGTAGTGATATGTAGGGTATCCACCGATTCACAGTGGAGGTGCATAATGGCCGTAAGCAGACACCCCACACCAGTGGCGGCTCGTGAAAAATAAAATGGAGGGACTGCAAGCCTCGCACAACAGTAGGATACACAAATTTGACCTACCTCAGGTATGAGTTGTAGTTGATGTCCACGAATTCCCAGGGCATGGTAGTAGTGTTGGTGGTAGAAGGGATGGCAGAGGTGATGATGGACCAGTATTAATTGAAAATAAGGTCGGCGTGTCTGCTCTTCGATGTAGCAAAATTGTTTATTACTATTTCATTAAAATCCTTTATTTCTGTTATCATTTTATTTTCAATGGATATCACTGCTAAAGCAGACAGTCTGTCATTCACCACGTATTACTTGAAAATAAAGTCCGCACGTCTGCTCTTTGATGTAGCAAAATTATTTATTACTATTTCATTAAAATCCTTTATTTCTGTTATCATCGTCAAAGGGTAATTAAAGAAAGCACGATTTAACCACACCCTCCACACGCAATGTAAACACGTTGTACGAGACTGAGCTGCTTCAAGTGCAGCTCATTGTCTCCAGAAGTGGTGCGGCGGCGGCGCCAATTAATAACAGACATGAATCGTACAGCATTGACAGCAACTATGAAAGCAACTTAAATTTTGGTCTGATTTTAATGAAAATTCACTTAGCAACGTATTGAAAATAATTAAATAACATATAAAATGATATATTTGTTGGTAGTGTATTATTCAGCTGTCTCTCTAAAGGAATCATACGCCTGGTAGTGAGTGTCTGGGGGGACTGCAGCTCTGCAGCCCTATGCACAAGCCGCCACTGCCCCACACCCGGTGAGTCCTTCACCGTGGTGTTGGCTTGGCCGACGCTCTGGACGCATGCGTACTGCGTACCTGTTTTGATGGGAGAGAGGGTATAACTGAGCGTGCCTCGCGTCTCTCACTGAACTAGGCCTACAGTTTCCAATCTTTCAATTTTCACTTTGATTTATTTTGGTTCTCACATGTACACTTTCCTATCTATTGTGACCTTATGCCTTATAATTATATATCTTAATCCTAAATTACATACTAAAGTAAGGATCTGGTTTGCCAGTTCCTGGGGAAATTAATTGGGCTATATCATTAACTCAAAACTGAAGCCCGGGGCGGAAAAGACACCATATCGAACAAAACCTAGTATCGTATTTTCATGGCGTGGGTATATCCACTTCACTTCAATCTGTATTTAGGAATCCTCCCCTCACACGTTGCAATCGTTGAACACATTCATAAGATTCTCTGATCATTGCATTGTTCGTGGTTATTTTCATCTGATAACTGCAGTAGCTATGTTAACTAATCTTTCACAGACGTAAACAGTATGACCTTCAAACGCGATCCACACGTATCCCTTATAGTACACTAGTCCATATCAATTGGACCTTCCCAATCATCCTATAGATACCTTGAGTTCTCCTTAATGCTATGAGTACTATCGTGCACAAAAGTCGTGTCCACAACCCAGCCACAGTGAGGTTTCGAATAGCCTTGAGTCTGAAGTTTCGAAACAGCTGGGCGAAATGCTATGGTCGGCCAACAGATGTCGCCCACTGTAGGGTGTGTGGGTGGGGGCGGGTGGAATAGAGGAGGTGGGGGCTGGATGAGATGCAGGTTTATTTATTATTTATACAACCATAACTTCAAGCTGCCTTTTTAACTACGTTTTGTCTTACAGTTGTTTCTTTATGGTTACAAATTCATTGAACCGGTGCAGTGTCCTGGGTTCTTATTTCCGCTCAAGTCACAATGATACTTTAAAGAATGGAATATATTAAGGATAAAAGTGAAATATGCAAGGATCAGCTCGTTTTACTCAGCGACCACATCACAATTTTGTTGTTATTCCGACAAAGAGATTGTGGTAATATTTATTTATATTCCACCCACCCTTTGCTTAATCAATATTTGTCATAATATGCAATATTATATAATTATGTTAAAAAGAGTGGAGTGAAAAAGTTATCAGTATTGTAAAATAGTATTCAGACTTTATCTAGTTCCAATTCTTCCAAGTTCCAGTGTTTAAACACCCCACCACAATATGCAAGCTTCATATAATTTGGAGTGTGCTCAGTTACCGTTAATATTGTGTGCTGAACATCATGAGCATTTCAATGATGGTAGCAATTGTAACTATATAATTATATTGTGTTATAAGACAACACATTCCACGACGTGTCATACAAATCACTGTATACCACACAATACATAATTTGTGGCTGTTAAGCTACTTTGTTATGAATTTTCATGCGATATAGTTTAAGACATCATTAAGGACATGGATTTAAGATAACACTGTAGGTGAGTTAATATATATCAATTGTATTTACAAACAATACTAAAATCCAAACAATACACCAATACACACATCTTAGTATTTGGTCCAGCCACCCATTGCATTCAGGACTTCATCAAGGCGATTAGGGATGGAGTAGACCAGCTTCAGGCACACCCCTGGAGGTGGGGTGGGGAGGTGTGGAAGGGAAGGGGGTGGGGAGGTGTGAAAGGGAAGGGGGTGGTGTGGAAGGGAAGGGTGGGGTGGGGAGGTGTGAAAGGGGTGGGGGTGTGTGGAAGGAAGTGGGGTGGGGATGTGTGAAACGAGGGGGTGGGGGAAGGGAAGGGGGGTGGGGAGGTTTGGAAGGGAAGGGGTGGGGGGGAGGTGTGGAAGGAAGGTGGGGAGTGTGGAAGGAAGTGGGGTGAGGTGTTGAATCGGCTGCTTGTCCAATTAACCAGTCCGTTCACACATATTTATATTTGGGTTTTAAGTAACGAAACCCAAACGGTAGTTCCTTTGTTTTATTATAAAAGGTTATATATATAATTCCTGAGTGTATATCAACCGTAAGTCTCACTGTCTAGGAGTGAATGAGAAAGGGACGGCGTTTATGTATGATAAACGTTTGGTCACGTCCTTTCGATATGAGTTGAGGTGAGCTACTGAAGCTTAGGGGCATCGCAGTGCGTGCTTACAGGAATGCTGAGCTATGGGTCTCGCCCTCTTGGGTAAGTTGCCCGCTCACGTGTCAATCTCATGTCTTACTCATAGACAGTGGAAAGTTACAGGGTGGTGAATCTGAATATAATATCAGATGTATTGACCCATTTATATAATACGTTCTGTTGATGAGACAGGGGCCTATTACATCGCTCGGTCACCTACCAGCCGAGCTCCGTGAGGCCTAAATAACTCACAGAGTACAGTACATCCTAGACAACCCTAACCATGTTATAAACAGATATGTAGACACTAAGCTGGGGAAATTACTGTAGGGGTATTCTCTACTACAGGGGACCTAGACTTTTGTGTCGTACGGGTTAGTATGTTATGAACAATGTTGAATTTGGATGATACTGCCCGGTAATAACAGAACAGGAACATTATTGCCAGAATTAACAGAATAGAGGGAATCGTAAGACTTGGTAGTGCAAATTCCCGTGACAGGTAAAATGGCAAGTTATTATTCAAATCAGCAAAATGTGTCTCGTTCAAGATAGCTAACACTTTCAATTTCTCTGATACTATTTGAATATCCTTGATAGTGAAATTCATTATAGGAAGTGGAATTAAAGCAGACTTGAGTTTTCGATTTAACGCAAAATGCTGATGAGTAGGCAAGGTCCGTAATGTACTACAAGTGATTTCACAGTAATCAGGAGCCTTGTAATGCCCTTTCACAACTAGCTGCTTAACACCATTTTGGCATTTTAAAATTACAGTAGTGAGATTTGGAAAGAACAAATACTGCACATTGTGAAGGTGAGCGTGGAACACAGTCTTTAGACTAACTGGCCTATAACTGCATTGCGCTAACGCTGTGCGTACATTTGGTTGTATGACTGCCAATTCACATATTCCATCTGCAGCAGGAATAAATGCAAACAATGTAGGCTGGACATACGTGTAGGTGTAGATAAGACGACTTACACCGTGACAGTACCTCAGAATCCTCTATTGATAACAAAGAATATTCTTCATCTACTAAGAAAAGTTCTTTTGGCCTATCTAGGGTATACAGTGTGTCATTCACAAACCAGGGGAAGGGTTCTAAATGCCATGCATTAAACTCATGTTGCCCTCGCATAGGAATGTGGATCAGAATTGCATTGTGCGTGAGGGTTGACTCCAACAGTGGGTAATGATATTGAACCTCATTGTCATTGAAAATAGGAGTTAAATGATACTGCAACTTGGCTATTTTTAAAGCTTCAAGAAGCGTCTGCACAGGCACAAGCTTCGCGTCCACACGTCCTATCCCGGCATCTACAATGCTGTCTATTAGTTCATTTTTAGAGGTTACAATTTTATGAACTGAAATTTCAGCAGCATGCAAATATTCTGTGAAGTAAAGGAGCCATTCTAACGTCGGGATTGCTTTCTGTAACCTAGTAACAATCCTCGAAACTTGGTTAGACTCCATTATGATTGCATTAACCTTTGATTCTAGAGCAGTAATCGCGTGAAAGGTTTGAGAAATAACACGATTCTGTTGAGATACAGCTTGAACGACAACGTTCATGAAACTATTGTCGAATTCATCGAAGCTGTGCCGAGACCATGAAGAATGTCCAATGCTGATTGTAGTTGGCCGTCGACGTTTTCCATCTGACGCGAAAGTACGAGTTAACTTCTACTCGCAGAACGTAGTTTCATACAATAGTCATTTGGGACATTTTGCTTCTGAACAGTCTGTAAGGATGAATCAATCACATTAACATCAACTTGAGGTAAGACATTTATCTGGGTCTTCTTCAGACGATCCGCGTGCACGACATCTGCGATCTGTGCATTAGGCTTCCATATTTTGAATTTGTTGCCTGCTTCTTTTGAGATTATGCGGAAGGGACCAGAAAATTTCGCCGAAAGTTTGGAGTTCCTTTCAGGTTCCCGTAACATAACAGCGTCCCCAACGTTCAGTGCGATAGGTTTAGCATGTTTATGCTGTTTGATGATCATTTCGGCGCGTGACGCCGCTAGCTGTGATCGTACTTGGTTATGAATTTCTGTAAAGACATGAATTTGTTTTGCCGCAAAATCATCCGTATTATATACCGGGTATGGCGCCTCTGTAAGGATGTCGTAAGGCAGACGTTTATCTGTGCCATAGACAATATAGTAGGGTGTTTTGCCCGTAGAGCTATTAACTGACCCATTAATCGACGCTGCAACCTGCGGTAACCAATCCTCCCATGCGTATTGAAAACCATTAACGATTGGACGCAGTATTTCTAGGATTTTACGATTGGTTCTTCAACAAGGCCATTAGCCTGTGGATGATAAGCTGTCACAAAAGTTTGTTTACTTCCATATTGTGCACATATATGCTCTATTAGCTCATTCTTGAACTCTGTTCCATTATCAGAGAGTAGAACTTTAGGCGTAGTATATGGACATATGAGATTCATCACTAATGCATAGGCTACTGCTTCGGCCGTTTTGCTTTTTAGTGGGACCAAGACCACGAACCTGGAAAAATGATCCACACAAACTAAGACGTATCCTGATCCCTGATGACTCATTGGGAGTTGTAACAAGTCAACAGCGACTGTGTCAAACGGACGGTCTGGTGTAGGATATTGTAGAATCGGGGCAGGTGATCCTGTCGATCTTTTATGTTGAGCACATGCCAAACAATTAGCTATGTGTAATTCTATGTCTTTCTTCATAGTGTTCCAGAAATACTTCTTTCGTAAATCCGCTAAGCATTTATCACGACCTTGGTGACCTGCTTGTGGGACATCGTGGAACAATGTCATTACTGCTTTGCACAACGTGTCAGGTACGACTATTTGAGACACATTACCCTCAGGAGATTTTCTCGTCCTATTGAGTATGTTATGTCGTAATTCAAACTGACTTAAGGGAAGAAATAACTTGGGGAGTTTAACATCCTCGCCCGATTCGAGAGCAAAAATAACAGCTGACCAATATGGGTCGCGTCGTTGCTCATCTTCCAGCTGCGAAAGAGTGAATGTTGATACAGGCATAACTGGTGCTATATTTCTTGACAGAGCGTCGGCGACAACATTCGCCCTCCCAGGTAAATACCTAAATTCGGGGTCAAACTCTTGAATTGTCAGATACCAGCGTGCTAATCTGCCTGATAAGTTTCTGCCATGGAACAGTTCGGTGACTGCCGCATGATCAGTAAAAACAGTTATCTTGTAGCCAAAGATAATGTCTTTGAACTTCTGAAGTGCCCACACAACGGCTAACGTTTCTATGTCGTCGCCGAATAACGTGTTTCAGCATCGATTAGTTTGCGATTTGCAAATGCTATCACTCTAAACTTCCCACGCGTGTCCTCTTGCATGAGCACTGCTCCGACTCCAATTCCGGGAGCGTCAGTACAGAGAGTGAAAGGTTGAGTGTAGTCTGGGAATGCTAGAACCGGGGCATTGGTTAGCGCTGTCTTCAATGCCGTAAAACTTTCCTCGTGTTCAGCATCCTATATAAACACTGCATCTTTTTTTGAGCAACCTCGTTCGGGGCGATGCTAATGTTGCATAGTCCTTGATAAAGGAACGATTATAACCAGATAATCCGAGAAGGCTACGCACATGATCATTTGAGGTAGGACGCGGGAACTGAGATACAGCTTTGACTTTATCATTAACTGTGTGTATGCCCTCACCGTCAACTACATGACCAAGGAAATGGATTCTGGATTTTAAAAACTCGCACTTTGAGAGTTTTATTTTGAGTCCTGCTGTGGAAAGTTTGGCCAAAACTTCACGCAGTTTTATCAGATGGGAATCGGCGTCCTTACTGACTACTATTAGATCATCCAAATAAGCGCAGACTGTGTTACCAATTAGTCCGGCAAACAGGGTGTTGATCATTTACGCGCCTGAAAT
The DNA here is from genome assembly GCF_018991925.1 of Homarus americanus. Classification (NCBI taxonomy): domain Eukaryota; kingdom Metazoa; phylum Arthropoda; class Malacostraca; order Decapoda; family Nephropidae; genus Homarus; species Homarus americanus. The sequence continues at coordinate 49,296 of NW_024756428.1, read as the reverse complement.
CTATGACAGGGCGCCATCCACCATCCTTTTTCGGGACGAGGAATAATGGGCTATTAAAGGGGGATTTTGAGTGTCTAATGACATTCTCATCTAACATACCCTGTACCATATCTTGCACTACAGCGCGCTGGCTATGAGTTAGTCTATAAGCTGGTACGTAAATAGGGTTGGTTCCTTCCTTTAACGCTATATGATGGGATGTTAAATCTGTCTGACCTAGCGTTTCCCCTGGCAAGGCTACTATTTCTGTAGTCGGCAAGCAGCTCTAACAGGCGTGTCTTGCCCTGAGGATGATCGATCACCTTGACATGTGGTGTTATTTGATCTATCCTGGCCAGTCGAGTCTGTTGGCAATTCGCAACAATACCTCGAATTAGGAATTTATTTGGTTGCACTTCGACATTGCTGTGATATCTATAAAATCACACACATAACATCCTTTCTTTAATTTCTTGATAATGTGAAATTGCTCCCGCAATCCCGTAGACTTGTGTGTGTGTGTCTCACAGTAGACACAGCTGATTCCAAGGTCCGGTGATTGGGTCAATGCTCACAAAAATCCTGAGTACAGCAAACCGCCGCTAATTGTTACACAACGTCATCCACAACACCATACCTCAGAATGCTGAGACCATCTCTCAGACCGGATGTGTCATCATCACTAGGGTGGGTGCTGGGTGCTGGTAACTGGGGGTTGTTCACGCCATACGAAAGAATTTTGTTGACAGGATGTTGATTGATGACTAGTCTCAACAACTGCAGTCACGTCCTGTCACACCCTGGGCAGTGAACGAATCATTTGCAGAAACTAATGTTCACTTTAGCTCACAGGATTTTTGCGTTGGTGAATTCCTCATTCTGGTAATGGAGAGTACTCTTCAACATTGCAGGTACTATCTTCCAACTCTTGCTGCTGTAATCACGCTGGGAAGGTGTGTGGTTGAGGTCGAGATATATCTCTGACGCATGATCCGCCTTCCTCTTAATAGGATTGGTAGACAACACCTTCGTCCTAGCGGTGAGCATAGGTTCAGAATGACTCATTGCTGTGTAGGAAACACCTTTAAACGTAACACTATTATTACGTGGATGAACATCTATCATGTTCTTTCGAAGAGTTGGTAGACCAAGTAACCCGTCAGCTGGCAAAATGAACTGCTGAACTATATAAAAGTCCGCGTAGAAGGGCGTACCACGTCTTGAGAATCTGAGTGGTAACGTCACCATTCCTTTGATGCTCAGCTGAGTACCTGAAACTCCTTCGAGCTCAGCGTTACTAGGCCTCCATTTGAATTTGCGGTGAGGGAATTTACGTTGTAACTCGTGATATGATGTCAAGGCCAATACATTAGCGCAAGCACCTGTGTCTATATCAAGAGCCAATCTGGTATTATCCACTCTCACCGGTACTGACAACACTTCCACTTTTCTAAGCGCCGCTATAGAAGTGTTGTAAGGAGGGGCGGGAATTTCCCTATCTATCCCTCTCCTTGGTGTAGTGTGCGCTGGTCTTCCCCCGATGACTTGTCCTGGGGACGTTTCTGCTTGCGCCTATACGACACCTCCGTTTCACTTAGGTCCACTCCCCTAGCTTTAATTAGTATATCGCACTCATGTGAACTATGAGTAGTCGATTTGTGAAGAGCGCACCATTTGCGCGCTGTCTGGGTAGGAGGAGGTGCTGCTTTTGCTACCTCTCTGTTTGACCTTGAGAATGGCTTTGCACCGGGTGTGGCTTTATTTGCACTATTACCTCGGAGCTGAAAACAATCTTCCATTACGTGGCCACGTTTATTACAATGTGCGCATCGTAACGATGTTTTCTGTTTATATGTTAGGCGGGGAGGAGCGATCGGAGCTAAGTGTGTCGCGTAAGGAGTCTGGGAGTGAGGCATCTGAGGCATCTGAGACTGCTGGGGTTGTGGTGACGTCACTGAGGGTTGCGCCAGTAAGGGGCCCGTAGCCTGGGGACAGAGCTTGTTTGCGTATTCCACCATATCCAAGGGTGGTTCATACTGTACTTCCTGTGCCCGGCTATATAAGGGAACACGGACGGAAAGAAGAAAACTTATTAGTTCTATCAACATTTCCACGTTTTCTGGCGGCATATCACCCCATGAGTTGTACCAGCCTGATGACCGGAAGGTCGCTTGCATGTCCTGGCGAACCTGGCCCGCGATGTCAACAGCGTCAACGGGTGTTTCGTTTCGTATACCTGGAATACAGCGATCCAACCATCTGAAGATCCATTGCAGTTGGCCCAGCTGTGACCTACCCCCAAAAATCCCAATTAGCGTTCGCTTGAACTTTTCATAGTCAGGGCTTTGTAAACCAAACGCATTTAAACGACTGCCTGCATAGGAACCCTGCGTTATATGGGAACGTACATATGCTTTCTTATCTTCGTCAGTCGTTATGTGACTATTGCGCATGCTATCTTCACATGCACGAATAAAATGTGCGACCCTATAATCGTCTTGTCCCGTGAAATTTCGAACATAATCGCCGCGCTGCATGATATTAATGACAGTATCAGCTGTAGGTGTGTTAGTGAGGGTGTGAGGGTTAGACGAAGCCATTTTAGTGTTAGTATTAAGCAAATTAGTATTCTTACTCTTAACAGAAGGCTGGGTTAATAAGGTTGTTACCGATTTAGCAACAGACACACTATCACCTGTAACAGGGGTAACTGCTTTAGTATACTTAGGTGAGGTACTATAGTGATTACCAGACCGTAGGGTACGACGGTTTAAGTCGTCAAATGATTCGTCTATAACTTTCGCACTACTTCCTACCGACTCATTTAACTGTGTTCCATACTCAAAATCTATGTCAGTCTGGGCTTGATCATTGATGAGTTGGTTATCCGCAAATAGTTGCGCTAGGCGTTCGATTTCATCTACATTAGACATGGGAAACTTAGAAATTATCTATTAGCCCCCTTGGGTCAATGAATACTTAACAGTAAGTAGATCACTTGCCTCTCATTTACAAGACAATGAATATTAATTGTAGTTAATTTTTAAACTATCAATAAGAAGACAGACACTTACAACTACTGTAAATTATAGGATTTCAATACATTAATCTTACATTCGACACTTTATCATTGAAATAATCCTATCCGACGAACCTATGGGTGTGAAGATATCTCTCGAACGTGTTCATGTGTGTAAAACTATGTAATTTAAATACCTATTTATACAGAGTAGTACGTCTGTATAGAAAATGTGAATCCTTCAAAAGTTCTGAGTGGAGTGGTGGGTGGGGTGTGGGCGTTGCCTCTCCCTAGGATGCGCGCGCTGCTGCTGGTTCCCTTGGCAACGAGATGACGCTTCTGCTTTGGTGAGAGACGAGTCCACTTGATTTAGGTGAGTTCCTCCTCCGGCGATCAGAAAACAGATGATTGGTTATCACACTGGTCGTTCGCTGGCGAAAACTGCCGTGTGCCAATGCTTCACAGACCACATATATATGGAGATCTGTATGATGACACCGGAATTCGTAATTCGCGCTGACGACACAACAATACTGCTCAGCTGCTAGTGAAATACCAATTGAATTCCAGGTTACGAAACTGTTGTTCAACACTGCAACACTGTAATGTCTAGGGAATGCTGAGTGGAGTCTATCTCAACCGGCTCAATCTGGATATATACCAACAGGCTGTAATATTTGTATATTACGAATTCTGCACGTATTTGTATGTGACAGAGATAAGGAGCGCTCACTACATATCGTCTCAATACGGGATATAGTTTTAAACACTAGGATTATGTAACGCGTCACTGCTGTGTGGTTTCTTGTTTTTCACAAGACACAGACGGATGATACGACTACCAGTTTGAAGAATCCGTACACACCGCTGCCACCTATATGAATCGGCTGCTTGTCCAATTAACCAGTCCGTTCACACATATTTATATTTGGGTTTTAAGTAACGAAACCCAAACGGTAGTTCCTTTGTTTTATTATAAAAGGTTATATATATAATTCCTGAGTGTATATCAACCGTAAGTCTCACTGTCTAGGAGTGAATGAGAAAGGGACGGCGTTTATGTATGATAAACGTTTGGTCACGTCCTTTCGATATGAGTTGAGGTGAGCTACTGAAGCTTAGGGGCATCGCAGTGCGTGCTTACAGGAATGCTGAGCTATGGGTCTCGCCCTCTTGGGTAAGTTGCCCGCTCACGTGTCAATCTCATGTCTTACTCATAGACAGTGGAAAGTTACAGGGTGGTGAATCTGAATATAATATCAGATGTATTGACCCATTTATATAATACGTTCTGTTGATGAGACAGGGGCCTATTACATCGTGGAAGGGAAGTGGGGTGGGGAGGTGTGGAAGGGAAGGGGGTGGGGAGGTGTGGAAGGGAAGGGAGGTGTGGAAGGGAAGGGGGTGGGGAGGTGTGGAAGGGAAGGGGGTGGGGAGGTGTGGAAGGAAGGGGGTGGAGAGGTGTGGAAGGGAAGGGGTGGGGTGGGGGAGGTGTGGAAGGGAAGGGGGTGGGGAGGTGTGGAAGGGAAGGGGTGGGGTGGGGGAGGTGTGGAAGGGAAGGGGGTGGGGTGGTGTGGGGAGGGAAGAGGGGTGAGGAGGTGTGGAAGGGAAGGGGGTGGGGTGGGGTGGTGTGGAAGGGAAGAGGGGTGGGGAGGTGTGGAAGGGACTGGGGGTGGGGTGGGGAGGTGTGGAAGGGAAGGGGGGTGGGGTGGGGAGGTGTGGAAGGGAAGGGGGTGGGGTGGGGAGGTGTGGAAGGGAAAGGGGGTGGGGGGAGGTGGGGAAGGAAAGGGGGTGGGGAAGGAAAGGGGGTGGGAGGTGGGGAAGGTGGGGAGGTGTGGAAGGAAAGGGGGTGGGGAGGTGTGGAAGAAAAGGGGATGGGAAGGTGGGAAGGGAAGGGGGATGGGGTGGGGAGGTGTGGAAGGAAGGGGATGGGGTGGGGAGGTGTGGAAGGAAAGGGGTGGGGAGGTGTGAAGGGAAGGGGGTGGGGAGGTGTGAAAGGGAAGGGGGGTGGGTTGGGGAGGTGTGGAAGGAAAGGGGTGGGGAGGTGTGGAAGGAGAGGGGGTGAGGAGGTATGAAAGGGAAGGGGGTGGGGAGGTGTGAAAGGGAAGGGGGATGGGTTGGGGAGGTGTGGAAGGAAAGGGGCGGGGAGGTGTGGAAGGAGAGGAGGGTGGGGTGGCTGTGCCTATACTGTACATCAAAACAAAGAGCTCTGGCAACTGGCAATACATACACATTTAACCACAGAATATAACGTTTTTGGTAGATAAGAACGATCTACACTCGATTATCATTTCAAACACCAATCGTCAACTACAACAATCACTTACCTATACACTGTAGTTAGTTGAAGAGAATATCACTACACTAAACAATAACACCGACGCTGCTCACACACATTGACAGTTGGAAGCAGAAACATATTTTAGTGTTTATTTCAGTTAAGACGGGAAAGCAACCATGGCTGACTGATAATTCTGTCTGGTACTTGCTAGGTAGGTGTTTATACAGCGCCATCTATTGAGTGTGTTTCTAATTACAGTTGCGAGAGATGCGGTTCACTTTTCTTTTCGTTTGTTACTTGTATGATATATATTCGAGGAACAAGATATCTGGTACACTTGTATAAACACTACAGAGGAAGACTGGAGTTACTTACCCAGTCTTAGTTTTACAGACACAAACCACAAAAGTGTTAAAATACGTCCCCCGTAGTGACGGACACAGCCGCGGTTTACTGACAACAGAAAACGGACACAACACCTCACTAAGAAAGTTAGAAAAAATACTGGGCAGAATAAAGCATATTTCTAATAAATAACAAAATTCTTGGAAGCCGCATTTAACCTTTCTTCTACAGGTATGAATATTATCCTAATGATCATTTAGTTCCACGAGGCTCATTAACGTTATTAACTTATAGATGAGATAAAAGTTTAACTCACTCTCATGATTATGAACTAAATTTTAATGTAAAATAAAACAAGTGTTAATTGACTCCCTCCTGGTGTTAGTAGGTCACTGTTATACTCATTATAAAATTATATTATGTTATGTAATCGTTACATATATTAATTTACTATTTATAACAAGATGAATCGTTTGTTAGTGTCTGATGTAGAGAAAGACTTAACACCATATGCTACATACTTGCTGATGTTCCAAAATAACAATAAACATAAATAACAACAACAATTAAGGAAGAATATAACATTATAAATTACAAAACAATAAAAATGAGGCAAAATAATAAAACTAATTTCAATACATACTGTATATAATTTACGGAAAAAAATATTGATTTACTTGGAAATGTCGATGACAACACAGAGACATCGAGAAACACAAAGACCTGATGTTAAATGGTAATATTTCATATACTACAGTAATTGACTTATGGTAAACAATAAGGCAAGGTTATTTTTTTTTCACTATTGCAGTGTTGGTGTTATTGTACTACACTTCAACAACTAAAATTTTTAATTAAGCGTGAAACAAGTTTAATAATTACACTTACACATCAACAGATCTTAAAAATTAGTAGATAATATTGTGTGTTTTGTGGCACAAGTACGTGTCTCGTGTGGTGGCGGTGACGCGGCTGAGCCTGAAAGACAAGACCTGTTACGGTGTCACCTCTTTACCTCAGAACAATGGCGACCGTTCAAAATAAAACACAGTGGCGTATCATGAGATGCTGCTTTCATGATGGAACAACGTAACATCAGTCGTGAATACAAAAAAGATTCACCCGATCACGAAGTCACATTCACCACCGCCATTTCATCCGTTACTACCAGATATCGCCTAGATGTTTACCGAATGACACAAGGAACTCACACTAATTCTACCGTAAATCATTGATAAACCTAAAGAGATTATTAACATTTACAAGATAAATCACGTTGTAAGTCAATTGGTGTATAAAATATTACAAATTTAAATTTAAACGATAGCCATTCATTTTCGTTGATCATAGCCTAATGTATTGTTACCCCTTGACATGACACACATACAGATAAGATACAATTATGTCTATCAACACCCGTGTATGTCTACAGGGCCTGATTTACCAATAGGCCAAGTAGGCCATTGGCCTAGGGCCCACCGGTATCTGGGGGCCCACTGAAACTAATTTGTCGCGCAGCATGCCAGCGTATAACCTTGTTTGAAGTGTACACCGAGTATTTCATTATATAATATATTCACAACCATAAGGGCCCCTGTACAATAAGTATAGGGCCCGGAGTATGGGGCCCCTGTACAATAAGTATAGGCCTTCAGTGGTCTTCAACTGGTGGGCCATGGGGCGGTTCTCAGGTGGGCCATGGACTAGGCCCTATAGTAAAATTTTAAAAAAATATGATAAAATATGATAAAGAAATATATATATACTTTTTTTAATGTCTTTGTCCCACCATCGATCTATCTATTTATCTATCTATCTATACATACATATATACGAGAGAGAGAGAGAGAATAAAGTTCAAGAAACCTTCAGCGCCTTGACGTGTGAAGGACAGGATCGTTTCACGTTCAGTACGTGTCAGGGTTACCGTTGGTTTGCTGACAGCTCACTCAGCCAGTCAGGATCTTCTCATCCTCAGCTCAGTGATATTTTATATTGTGTATGCGGCACTCATTATTTACTAATGATATTTTACATGTTGCATTAAATGAACTTCAGTGTTATATTACTTGTGTTTTTGTGTCTATTTTTTTGTGATATTGGTATCTCTTATAAACTTACACTATTTTTTTGCTCACAGATTATTCTTGGGGATTCTCATGAGATAAATATGTCGTCCCTGAAAAAATATCTGAGTGGCTCACAAAAGAGAAAGTTAAAAGCAGCCAAAGCTGCACAACTGCAATCAGTTCCAAAGCTGACAACATTTTTTAAACCAAAAGGAGATTCAGAGCCAAGTACCAGTGACAGTGAACTCCCAGGGGATGACACAGTAGATGTTTACTTTCATGATTCAGATGACGAAGCGAGGTCAACTGAGTTACAATCACAGAGATTAAGTAAATCATCACCTACAGCAATGGAAGTACCACCTGTGACTGAAGCTTCATCCGGATCATCTCAGTTGACTTATAAGAAACATTGATTTACAGGCCCCCAAGTCTTGGCAAAGAAGCAGCTCAGCCCATATGGCAGGAAATGAGTAAGGCAGCAAAATATAACAACCTATGCATTATGGGGGATTTCAACTTCAGAAATATTGACTGGGACAACATTGTAGGCGACTATGAATCTGAAGACTTCCTAGACGCAGTACAGGACAATTTTTTGAAACAACTAATTACAGAACCTACTAGAGATGACAATATATTAGACCTAGTATTAACAAATAAAGAAAATATTATCAGAGATATCACAGTAGGGGAAGAACTAGGTAACAGTGATCACAGAGAAATCAGGTTCACCCTAAATTGGGAAACGAAAAACAATGACAATATGGTCAGAGTCCCAAACTTTCGGTTGGCGGATCACTGGTCAACATAAAAAAAAAATTCTCATGGTTCTGGATCAAAACAGTCTGATTCTAGTGTAATTGTATGTGCTGAACTCAATTATGACATTCGTATAGCTGTATCAGGCTCAGTTTTCCAGAACCAGCATATCTATATATTTAGTGTACCATACTATTCATACAGTAATTTATATGCTCATTGGCTCCACTTATGCAATTATTTTGTCCTGATTTGTGCTTTTTTGTTTGTTTCAGTTTGCTGATTCATGATATTGCATATCTACACCTGCATGATTTGTAATTACTCTGAAATTAACAAAACATGGAACGTCGCAAGTGTGTGAACGGTGCTGACAGTTTTTGCTACATATGTGGTGCCTTCACTCCTGGTAGCCTCAAGAAACCAATCACAAAAGCTGTTCGACTGAACTACAAAAGTTACTTCAAATGTCATTTGGGTGACCAAGACAAGAAATGGGCACCTCATGTAGCCTGTAAGTCTTGTGTTAACCACCTGAGCGAGTGGATGTGTGGTAAACGAAGTTCAGGAATGCCGTTTGCTGTACCAATGATATGGCGTGAACCTAAAGACCACAGTAGTGACTGCTACTTCTGTCTCACAAATATTAAGGGAATAAAAATCAAGACACGAGGCAAGGTACAGTACCCCAATATTGCTTCTGCAATCCGACCAGTACCGCACAGTGCTGAACTTCCAGTCCCAAATCCACCGACTGAACAAGAATTGAGTGATTCCGATTGTACCTCTACCTCAATGGAAAACGACTACCAGGATGACTCTGAAAATACCAGGCCTAAGCTATTTACTCAAGAAGCGCTTCATGATCTCATCAGGGACCTAAACTTGTCAAAAGAAAAGGCTGAAGTTTTGGGATCCAGACTAAAGCAGCGTAACCTGCTAGAAGATGGAGTGCATATCAACCATGCTTCAGAATTATCATGCATTGGGAGCAAGGATGTCCTTGAAATTGCATTTTTTCCACTCTCATATTGAATTTTTCCCAGGTAACCTTGGAGACGTTAGTGATGAACACGGCGAAAGATTTCATCAAGATATCGCCATAATGGAGAGCAGATATCAGGGACAATTCAGTCCTAACATGATGGGCGACTATTGCTGGACACTGCAACGAGAAGAGAGCAAGCTGTACAAGAGAAAGAGTAAAGTTCAGAAGCACTTTTAGAACTTCATATTTTGTCATTATAAAGGATTTGAACTTATGTTTTTTGGTACAATTTTTTATGAGCTTATCTGTGATAGGTTTAAAATTGTATCTTGCATGACGCGATAATGTTACTATATTTACTATTTTTTTTATTCTTTAAGAAAGTAGGTCTGATGGTAGAATGAAACATCCAATTAATATTCATTAATATGAAATTAGTCATGAAAGCACAGTCACACGAGATAATCTCATCTTTTGCACGACACGTGATGGAATATTAAATATTTGTACCTATTGATTTTTTTATAAAACCTGGTCTGATAGAACAAAACAAATATCAGATTCGAATTCAGCAATATGAAATTAGTTGTGTGAGCATGATCTCATATGTGAACCTAGGTGAGGTCACCTGGGAACAGTCACGTCAGTCCCCAGTAGGAAGGAGTGAGGTCATAGATGACACAACAATTGATCATGACTATAATATATTCACTAGTATCCTACATAAAGCACAAGAACAAAATATACCATACAGAAAAATTAGGTCAAATAAGAATGAGCCAAGGTGGATGACCAGAAAACTTAAACATGACATCGGAATAAAGAAAGGAATATATAAGAAATTAAAGGGAGGGGAGGAGCAGTTCAGAAACAGGTATAATGAACTATCTAGGAATGTTAAGAAAAATGTAAGGAAAGCAAAGAGAGACTATGAAATCAAAATAGCAAGAGAATCCAAGGCGAATCCCAAGGGATTTTTCCAGGTATATAGGAAAAAGGTCAAGGACAAAGTTGGGCCTTTAAAGTCAGGGAGGGGAGAAGTGATAAATGGCAGTGGAGAAATAAGCAAAGTATTGAACAGCTACTTCTTATCAGTTTTCACAGAAGAAATTTGGGATGAAATTCCAGAGGTGGAACTGATATTTAAGGGAAAGGAAGAAGAGAAATTAAAGAATATCACTATCAGAAAAGAGGATGTTTTAAGAAGATAAATAAACTAAAGAAAACAAAATCCCCAGGGCGGGATGAAATTTTCCCTCGAGTCTTGAAACAGTGTAGGGAACAGATTAGCGGACCCCTCGTAAACTTATTTACAAAATCATTAAACACGGGAGTTGTGCCAGACTTGTGGAAACAGGCAAATGTAGTACCCATATTCAAAAAGGGAGACAGAGCATCAGCGTCAAATTACCGGCCGATCAGTTTGACGTCAGTAGTGGGGAAATTTCTTGAATCAATTATAGCAGATAGCATCCAATCGCATCTAAAGAAAAGCAAATTAATCTACGACTCTCAACATGGGTTTACAAAGGGAAAATCTTGTCTAACAAATCTGCTAACGTTTTTTAGGAAAGTCTTCGAGGTAGTAGATAATGACGAAAATTACGATGTTATTTACTTAGACTTTAGCAAAGCATTTGACAGAGTACCGCATCAGAGGCTTCTGAGAAAAATTAAGACTCATGGTATCGAGGGGAAAGTTTTAAATTGGATAAAATCATGGGTCACCGATAGAACGCTGAGGGTCAGCGAAGATGGTGTTAAATCTGAGTGGGGCCGTGTAACCAGTGGGGTTCCCCAGGGGTCAGTAGTAGGCCCACTCTTGTTCATAATCTACATAAACGATCTAGATACCGGGATCAGCAGTGACATAAGCAAGTTTGCGGATGACACCAAAATAGGGCGGCAAATTAATTCAGGGCAGGATGCAAATGCATTACAGGAGGATCTAAATAAACTGCAGGGGTGGTCTGAAAAATGGCAAATGAAATTCAACACCAGCAAGTGCAGCGTACTCAATATTGGAAGAACAAATACTGTCAATGTATACAGCCTTAACAACATCAACCTAGAGAAGTCGACTTGTGAAAGAGACCTAGGGGTACTTGTAAGCCCGGACCTACGGCCTAGAAAACAGTGCGTTAATGTTCGAAATAAGGCAAACAGAGTATTGGGTTTTATATCTAGAAGTGTAAGTAACAAGAGTGCGGAGGTTTTATTGCAAATATATCTTGCGCTAGTCAGGCCGCACCTCGATTATGCGGTTCAGTTCTGGTGCCCCTATTATAGAATGGAAATAAATTCACTAGAGTCAGTGCAGCGAGGAATGACAAAAATGATTCCGGGACTTAGAAACCTTCCATATCAGGAGAGGTTAAAGAAACTTAACTTGCATTCCCTAGAAAGACGAAGAGTGTGGGGAGATATGATAGAAGTATTTAAGTGGGTGAAAGGAATCAATAAAGGGGATATAGATAAATTTCTTATAATATCCGAGCAGGATAGGACTCGGAGCAACGGATTCAAGTTGGATAAGTTTAGGTTTAGGAGGGAGATAGGAAGAAACTGGTTCACAAATAGGGTGGTGGACGAGTGGAACAAGCTTAGCAACTTTGTAGTAAGTGCGGGAACTCTGGAAAGTTTCAAAAGGAGGCTAGATAGATTCATGGATGATAGAGAGCGGTAGTAACTCTCGACAGGAGCTGCCATGCACAGGCCAACCGGCCTATTGCAGACTCCTTATTTTCTTATGTTCTTATGTTCTTATTCTGTGGAACAAGGCGTCAGTGTTGATTTGTATGTATCAAGTGATCCAAAGGTCCAAAGATGGTATTTTGACAACTGCCTTTCCAAGCATTAGTATCTTGGTAAGAATTTTCCTTATCATCCCCATTAAAAATTGTGAAGGAGAGAGGTCTTTCTCTACTCTATCTAGGGTGAAAAATCACCTGAGGTTTACCATTATTATGCATTGAATCTGGCCTCCTACAATCCCTTGACACAAACAGTATTATTGATAAATTTTCCATGAAAAAAAGTAGGAAGAAGTTATTTTGAAATTCACACAGTTTGCTGTGCTTCATGTGCTTGCAAAATTGATTATGCTTCAAGTTAATTGACTTTCTTTCATTATTCCCCTATATAAGATTTACATGATATAGAACTAATTTGATTAAAAGTTATGATGTGTCACATTGTGTTGAAATTCTTATTTTTTACATTATAATATTATGATATTATGTAATATTTGATGACATTTGGCCATTGCAAAATAATTACAGAAAAAAAAAAAGAAAAAAAAAATCTTAACTTTATGATGGTATGCACACACACATAATATAGAAGGGAACAATCAATAAGAGAACAATATACTGTAGGTTAGGTTATAAAAAAACCAGGTTAGGGTTAACACTTACGTTAGTAGAAGAGATGGGTCGGCGTACGGGAATGGAGGCTGGTTCCGAGGCAGAGGGCAGGCTACTGGCCCTCAGGTGAGTCTTCATCACTGTCATCCACACTTATTAGTGCCTCCCTGACAAATCCCTCAAAGTCATCATAACTGTCTCTGTCTCTGTCACTATCACTGGCTTGGGCTGGCTGTGGTGGGTGGCGGACGAGGAACTCGGTAATGCTTTGCTGACGGCTGGTGATGATGTTGTCGTGATACACCTTGATGTAGGGCTCCATAGTCTGCAACAGCTGGGAAGTGAAGACTTCATACCGGTTAGCGTCAGGGTCGTCGGAAAGGAGGAACTTGAGTTTCTCAACACACTCGATGGCACCCCTTACATTACTATGCGATAACTTGCGTTCTTCTTGGGATGACGCACCACCTGCCTCTTCACTGACGTCATCATGATCTAACATCTCGTCGGCAGTCACATCAGGATCCCTTATCACCTTAAGGATATCGTCGTTGGTGGTCTCGGAGAAGCCTGCAGCTGTAACACTCTGCGCAGCTTCTCTGGCAAGGTCCACTGCTACTGCAACAGTCTGAACCTCACCAGTCACAGATTGACTCTGCCTCCCACCTGGAATACCTTGTGTTACGAGTTGGGGATTTAGAATATAGTTAAAAGTCTGCCCAGATCCCAACAGCCAGCAACAAAAAAAAACAAAGACAATCGGACTATAAAAGGGTAGACAAAGGATGCGAGTTTTTGTTGTGTATAATAAAGTACCATAAATTCCTTAACAAAATATTCAGCTTCCTATAAATTACCCTTAACCAAACTTAACCTAAACATTAACAGTATATACATATTAATACAACATAAAACAATCGTGAAGCAAGGTGGTGGTGGGAGAGGCAATACAAGATTACAAATACTTAAGTGCGGAGCTGAGATGGCTGACGAGTAAGGCTGAGTATTGTAGAAGACGGTAGGTAGTCACTGTGCCGTAGGTTTAGAGGATAGGTGATCCTGTGGTCACTTCCCAGAGTGTAGTCCTCTCTCCTCGAATTGGAGCTGACAAAGAAGACTTGGAGGAAGTGACGCAACAACCAGGATATGGAGAAGGGAAACCCCGGAGTGGTAACTAAGACGAGTCATACTCGTGTCTCGTCCCTAGATGGCGTTGCTCGTGGTGCTGGGTAGGTAGATCATGACAATTGGTGGAGGGGTTCGTAACACTTGCAACACATGTCTCCATGCGTGATGAACCGTTGCTACAGACAGCGGATCCCATGCCTCCACCAAGAAGTCCACAGCTTTCTTGACATTGAATTTTCTCCAAAACTGTTTCACAAGTACTTCTTGCTCTGCCAACTGTTGTTCCTCGTCCTCTTCGCTCTTGCTATCGGTGTCACCCAGGTTACGCAACTCATCCTTGGTGTTGGTGTAGTCGTTCAGGAGCTTAAATTTATTTGCAGAGAATGCAGCTTTCACATTACAGATCAATTCTTGGTCCATGGGCTGTATTAATGACGTAGTGATGGGAGGAAGGAAGACCACTTTTACATTAGGATGACGATCTAACAGTAGGGGCGAGTGTCCTGGTGCGTTGTCAAGCAGCAACAAAATGTTGAATGGAACATTCTGTTGCTCACAGAATTTCTTCACGTCGGGAACGAAACAGTCATCAAACCAGGAGAGGGACAGAGAAGAGAACATCCACGCCTTACGTGCGGTCAGCCAGTGGACATTTAGCTTGGTCATGTCCATGCTCTTGTACTCGTGCGGCTTGCATGCTGTGTGTATCACCGATAACTTGAGCTTACAGGTACCGGAGGCATTGGTGGTAAACAGGACGGTGATGCGCTCCTTCTGCAACTTCCGGCCCCGACACTTGCTGGCATTCTTCACAACGAAGGTCTTCGAAGGTAGCTTTTTCCAAAAAAAGACCAGATGCGTCCATGTTAAACACCTGGTCGTCGGTGTACTGTCCTTCCTCCATAATCTCACGTAAAAACGGAGGGAAATCCCTAGCCGCCACACGGTCAGCACTAGCTTCTTCACCACCAATGTTAATGTTGGTGATCTTGTTCCTCTTCTTAAATCTCTGCAACCACCCAGAGGAAGCATTGAAGGGTTTGGGCTCTGCAATTCCCATCTTACGTGACACTGCAACATACAGTTCACGTGCGTACTCCTTAACTGAGCGCGTGTCCACCGCCATGTTCCGTCGCGCCTGACGAATCAAGTAACTCACAAGTAATTTCTCCGTCTTGAGAAGCACCAGGTTGTGGCAATACTTGATCATAGAAGCACCTGTAGACTTTGTGATGTTCATGTGCTCCTTTATCTTGGCTGCACCCTTCTTAATTGTCCGGATCGTAGATTCGTTAACACCATGCTGGCGCGCGAGATCAACCTGTCCTTTTCCTTTCTCCAACTCTTGGATGATCTTGTACTTAATTTCGTAGCTTAAGGAACGTCGTATCTTCTTTGGCTTAGGGCGGCTGGGTCCAGGTAATGCAAGGTTTCTTTGTGGTGGTGGTGGTGGTGGTCCGGTGGAAGCCATTCTTATGGAACAATGGATACCCATATACACGGTGTAGCCGGGAGGGGTGTAACTGACATGGGTAGGTCAAGGGGCTTCAACGCTCCCGCGGCGGGGCACGTCATAGTACATTAAACCAATCACAGCTAGAGGGGGAGGAAGGTAAGGATGCTTGGCCCAATCACAGTCCGATACATCATATGACGTCACCGATAACGCAACAAAGACATACACTGCGCAACCTACTCGCGCCGCTTACCCAACATGGCAGGATGGCGGGAGAGATGGCGGGAGGTTTGAATCCAAAAATGGCGCGGTGAGAGAGGACCGCCAGCCGCTCTCCGCGTAAAAGGGTACACGCAACGCGTAAAGTGAGCATTCCGTGTTCGGCAGGGTACCACGTAAACGTGGAAACGCGTAAAGTGATACCGCGCAAAGCAGGGTTTTACTGTAGTGTCTTGCCAAGAAGAGGAGTTGATGGTGAATGGCTGTGCAGGGCAATTGCTATAAATTGCCGACTGGAAAAACATTGTGCAATCAATGGTTGGGCATTCATTGATAACTGGCGACCGTTCTACGGCAACGACTACCTATACAGTTGTGACGGAGTACACTTGTCTCAAGCGGGGGTCATCACGTTGTCTGTTTCCCTGGAGAGAGAAATTGTCACTCCAAAGGGGAGAGGGTTTCGCCAGTAGAGAGAGAACAGGGTAAGTGGAAGTCATAAAATAAGCAGGTCCTGGGGAGTAAAATTGGTCACTCAAGACAAGGGGTAAAACAGGACCAAGGAAGGGTAGGTTTAAATGTATACTATACAAACAGTAGAAGTATTAGAAATAAAATAGACTTGCTGAGAGCGGTTGTATGTACCGAGAATGTAGATGTCATAGCACTCACCGAAACTTGGACGAATCTGGTGAGCAAGAACATTTTGTCAGAGTATCACATACAAGGGTACAACCTTTTTCACAAGGACAGGGAAAGTAGGAAGGGGGGAGGGGTAGCACTCTTCGTCAAGGATACATTGCAATGCTGTATTAATAATACAATAAAGGGTGAAAAAGGAACCGAGTCTGTAAGGGTAGAAATTGAGGAAGGAAGAGAAAAACTAATTATGGGAGTGATTTACAGGCTCCCAAGTCTTGGGAAAAAAAGCAGCTCAACCCAAATGGCAGGAAATGAGTAGGGCAGCAAGATAACATATGAACATAAGAGAATAAGGAGTCTGCAATAGGCTGGTTGGCCTGCGCATGGCAGCTCCTGTCGAGAGTTACTACCACTCTCTATTATCCATGAATATATCCATGAATCTATACAACAACCTGTGCATTATCGGGGATTTCAACTTCAGAAATATTGACTGGGACAACATTATAGGTGACTGAATCTGAAGACTTCCTAGATGCAGTACAGAACAATTTTTTAAAACACCTAATTACAGAACCTACTAGAGGTGACAATATATTAGACTTAGTATTAACAAATAAAGAAAATATTATCAGACATATCACAATAGGGGAAGAACTTGGGAACAGTAGACTGCTAAAGCAGCTACTTTACAGTCACCTGACGAATAGTAAACGTAACGCTGGCCAAATCGTCCCCGTCACTTGGGAGACGATTACCCCGCACCGTAACACTTGGGGAGCACCACACGAGAAGGTGTCACTAATTCGAGTTAACCCGACTGCAAACCGAGGCAGACAAGAGCCAACACAGGAAAGACGTTACCGTCTTCCTTCCCGGACTAGATGTAGGCCTCCACACGTGCAACATCTGTAAACGACTCTGCCGGTCCCGTATCGGCCTTTCTAGTCACCTCAGAACTCGCCAACTAAGGTGACGTCCCTAATAACTCATATCATTTTATCATAGCTGGGTGATCGTCATACTCGATTCCGAGTGACAGCACAGTAGTAGTAGCGGGGACAGCGAGTTTTCTTCTACATCAGCATTTCTGATCCCATGGCAGCATGTCACCGTAACCTAGCTCTCGATGCTGCACACAGGAGGAACGAGAACGACAGAGAAGGGCATATGGGGAGAGAATTCAAAACGTTGATCAAGGCAGCTTCACTCCTCTAGTGTTCACAGCCTCTGGTGGGATGGGACCAAGTGCAAGATGTTTCTACGCCAGACTCGTGGAGGTGATCTCCGAAGAGAAGCAGCAGCCCAGATGTTATGTTACAGCCTGGATGAGATGTCGACTGTCTTTCTCTCTCCTTCAGTCGGCTTTGCTCTGCCTCAGGGGAACGAGAGCTTCTGCCCCAATTCCGACAACTGCTGCAGATATTGACTATGAGGCTACAGTCAATGAGTGCCGCATAGATCTGCGGCTCAACTACTTCAACACAGATAGGATAGCTACTTATGTATTAGGATATTTAATATTATGGTAATAAAATGGTGGCGAAGGTGTGGCTATTGGGGGAGGCTGGAGGCTTTGAAAAAAAAAAGTAGTGGTAGTAGTAGTCGTAGTAGTAGTCGTAGTAGTAGTAGTAGTAGTAGTAGTAGATGGATGGATGGATGGATGGATGGATGGATGGATGGATGGATAGATGGATAGATAGGTAGATGCTCAACAGTATAGTGAGGTCGGCAGCAGACAATCGGCCTCCAAGTGATAGTGCAAGTTTTATCCTTAAACTGAGGTAAATTAGAAGGCAACATTCAGAGATTCATTTAAAAGTGGGACGAGACTTTAGTGAGGTAATGACACGCACTGGTGCTGCTGCCTCTGCCTCCTATTATAATAGGAGGCAGAGGTAAAGCTCCAGCTATATAACGCGTGCCTGCTGTCTGGGGGATGGGGGAAAGGGGTGGGCTGGGGGGTGTGTTGAGGGAAGGGGTGAGGGTTGGGGGTGGGAAGTGGGAGGGGGGGGTGGGAAGTGGGGGTGGCGTTGGGGGGGTTGGAGTGTGGGAGGGTGGGAAGTAGGGGTTTGGGGGCTAGGGGTGGGAAGTTGGGGGGTAGGGGGGTGAGGACTCGATCTCAAGGTGGTCTATACACTTAACTCATCATGTATTTTATCTAGGTTTGGTGGTGGTGTTGTGAGGAGTTAATTTACTTTGATAACTACTAAGACTTTAAGACCGCTTCATTATGGGACCCCACTTATAACACCTTTAATTTGGGACCTCACTTATAACACCTTTACGATGGGAACCTCACTTATCACACCTTTACTAAGGGAACCTCACTTATAATTAACGCCAGACGATGTTATTCAGCGCAGAAACACGTAGTAAACCAGAAGTAAACAAACTATCATCATTAAACACGTATTTTGGGTTGATACAGGCACTTGTCATCAATAATTACAAGTTATGAGGTTTATATGTTTGAGAATGTTAATGTGTGTGTCTGAATCAGTAGTATGATCTATCTTTGTGTGTGTGTGTGTGTCTGTGTCAGTAGTATGATCTATCTTTGTGTGTGTGTGTGTGTGTGTGTGTGTGTCTGTGTCAGTAGTATGATCTATCTTTGTGTGTGTGTGTGTGTGTGTGTCGTGTTTATCATTTTTATTTACCATTGTAGTGTGTTGGGTGCCACATATGTTCCAAACTCAACATATGGGTCTCGTTTCTTAGATCAGGTCACATATAGAGAGGCAGAACCTGTGGCTCGCCTTCTGCAGATTGTAGCATCAGTCAGTGAGACAGTGTTGTAGGGCAGCGAGGCCTCCACACTACACCCTCGCCTCATCCTTATTACCATCATCTACTACCTGAAGACGGCGACCCTGAAGAACTGATATTTTTTTTTTTTTTACGGGGATTAGCCCATCCGGGCACAGACCACTGACTCACATCAGGACCTGGTGGGCGAAAATGTAATAACAATAATAATAATAATAATAATATAATAATAATAATAATAATCTATATATATATATATATATATATATATATATATATATATATATATATATATATATATATATATATATATATATATATATAAAACAAAGAAGTATGTCTGTGAGTTTGTTTGTGTGTTTGTGTGTGTGTGTGTGTGTGTGTGTGTCCGCACGAGAATCTCGGAAACTACTTACCGATTAATTATAATGAATGGTTTTATATGTAGTGATGATAGATGATGTTATATGTAGCGATGATGGGTGGTGTTATATGTAGTGATGATGGATGGTGTTATATGTAGTGATGATGGGTGGTGTTATATGTAGTGATGATCTATATCCATATAAAACAAAGAAGTCTTTCTGTTTGTCTGTGTGTCCGCACGAGAATCTTAGAAACTACTTTACCGATCTGTAGTGATGATGGATGGTGTTATATGTAGTGATGATGGATGGTGTTATATATAATGATGATGGATGATGTTATATGTAGTGATGATGGGTGGTGTTATATGTAGTGATGATGTTATATGTAGTGATGATGTTATATGTACCTCATGGTACCAGGTGATGGTGATGGCACTTACCTCATGGTACCAGGTGATGGTGGTGGCACTTACCTCATGATACCAGGTGATGGTGGTGGCACGTACTTCATGGTACCAGGTGATGGTGGTGACACTTACCTCATTAGGGTGTGTCATACGGAGGCGAATTTTTTTTTTTGAGTTTGAAAAATCGGCCCATGGTATTAATAATGTAGTTCTATGTGCAGAATCATGTGATATCTTCAGATTTGAAACGTTTTCATTTTTTGCTAGGTAAATTTTAACTTGAAATCTTATGAAAATTCAGTATTCCCACCCTTTTACCAACACCACTATATAGCTTATTTAAAGTAAAGTAAATGTATCAGGTTAATTTATTAGGATGAAAATGATCCAGAATAGTGAAACGAATGATCTTGACACATTTATTAAATTTAATATTCCTTTAGAAAACAAAATCATCAAATACAAAAACCGGTTTTACTACTACGACCCGGTGTTGCTGCACACCATAGAGAACATGTCTTTCTTGCTTCTGTTTCTACTCATCACCTCCTTGCTGACCACCTGAGCTCGGATGTAGCCTTCCCTCCTCTCCTGGCTGTACACGTGACTGCTGGCCTCGCTCACTTGCTGTACACAACGCTCTATACTCTGGGTGTGCGAGGGCCAGGCAGGGACATGCATGGGGTTGTCCAGGAAAGCTCTGACTTGAACATTGGTGAGGGCTGCAGGTAAGAGGGGGCTCACTGCCAGCCTGGATGTTATCCAGATCTATGAGATCAGTGAGGGTCTTGGCACCTAGATTGACTTCAGGAGTCTTCCTGACCCTGAAGGAATCGTCACCAACTGATTCGTCATGCCCAGATCCTCTCATAAGTCTCATATCCAAGATCTTTTTGACTGCCACTCTTCTCTCCTCCTCATCCTTACTGCAGAGCATTGTCTGCAGAACTGCCTCAGGATGAGCATACCAGGAAGATCTCCTCACAGTCTGCTCCACAATCTGAACAACCTTCCTTGGCTGACTCCTCAGGGCTCAAGCTGGAAGAAACATGCCTCGGACCTTCGGAGAACGATGACTTGACCTTGGTGTTGAACCAATTTGGCAAGTAGACACTCTGATGAATTGGACAATAAGTCTCAGGTTGTGAAGCTGGTTCCCTTTCAGTTTATGATGAGCGACCCAAATTCTCTGGGAACCTGAGGCCGTTGTGAGCCACCTAGAATGTGAGACTGGACCTATCTGCAGGTAAGCAAGTCTATCAGGCATGACCCAGTGACCCCAGTTTGATGGCACTGCAAATCATGTAACCATAGTACTGGTCAGTACTCAGGTCGTCAATGACAGTATGTGCAAGCTCAACGAGTGGAGGACCAACTGTGATTTTTTCAAAGCTCGGATTTATTTCTAACTCAGTGGCAGAGTCCAGCATCTTGCCAAGAGGACCAGACCATCTGTTGTTTGAAAGAGTCTTGCCATCCAGCTCCTGGATCAGATGTCTGAGTGGCAACTCGTTGGTGTGGAGGTCACAAACAATCCAGACCAGCTTCCTCCCAATCTTCCGCTCTATCCACTGTATGACCCCCCCTTGCCACCCTGTGTTCGTGTTGGTGCTGTCCCCTCCAATGGCCTGCAGGGTCTGGTCTACGTTCCTCTCTCTGAGCCAGTTCACAATGTTATCTGCCACTATCTCAGCTGGTTTCTTGATGTCATCTTTCTCTGGAGTGAAATGCCACAAATACTTCCCTCCTGGTTCACTGCAGCAGGAGTAGTGTTCCTCCTTCACCATGGCAGGGAACAACTTGTCAGAATCGCCAACTTTCATGAACACTTTAGTGTCATCCCTTCTCCCATCAAAGAACAGACAATTGATTCCATTTTCTCTTATCCCCTTATCAAACTCCTCTTCTAGGTTACTGACAAGTTTCTCCTGAGCTCTCCTTACTTTGTTAATATCTATCACCAGGTGAACATCATCAGGTGTTATCAAACCACCGTCAATCCAGGCAGCTGTTGCTATCTCTGCAGTTTCTCTGAGACCAGTGTGGTGTCGCATGCTGGCCAGAGCTATGCTCGGGATATATTTCCTATTTCGAATCTTATGCCTGGAAGGTTTGGGATCATTATTTTCTGGGTTAGGGACAAAGTCACCATTCTCCTGGTCAGCACTCGGATCAGCCATGGGGAAGTCATTAAACTCTGAATCAGCTTGACTCCAATCATCGGCCTTTTTTACCTCACCCTGGGCCTTCTCAAGTCTCTTTTCCTCGGCAACTCTTCTCCTCTTCTGTCTCTCTGTGGCAGCCTCCTGTCTCTTGGACTCCGGAATATCTTAGCTAGAAATCATGAGAGCCCCTATACTGCCAGTCTTCTCTCTCTGTGCTTTGACAAATGCCAGTTCGATCACAGGAATCTTCAGTTCACGCTTGCAAATACAGGAGATGTGGGCCTCGGATTTACAGTCACGATCGCATCCAAACGCAGGACAGAGAACAATTGGGCACTTGCAAGTAATTATGTCAAATAACTGGTCCAGTTGCTTGGCAAAGCTGTCCTTAACTGCAAATTTTCCTCTCCCAAGAGAGATATCTCTTGCCTTTTCCCAACTGGCTAGCAGTCTCTCACTAATCTTCTTCTGACTTGTTATGACTGGAGGCTTGAACTGAGCGTTAGCCAGAGTGTACTGTGCCAAGACAGCTTTGGTCATATCACTGGCAATGTCTTTGTTTGTGTAAGTTCTTTGGTTCTTTTCACTGATTTGCCTGATTAAAACACCGTATCTCAAAGCATCTCTCAATGTAGGCAACTCCGACTTCAGGAGCTCTCTCCCAGACCCAAGATAGTGACTGAGATGGCTGGATTTTTGGTTCCTCGTCCTGACACAAGCAGCCATCGCAAATATTATCAACTTATAAATGCATCAGAATCTGAAACAGAAAAAAATATTGTTAGTTGGGTTGTTAAAGAATGAAGTCAGAAAGCAATGTTCACTATTTAATTGTAATGCACTAATGCAGCTGTACGTTAGATTTTCGATAAATTTCACGCTAAAATTTACCTAGCAAAAGGTTGCAAAATATTGAAACTGAAATTATTTTCTGTTTATATACACTAAAATCTACCAAAAAAGTGATGGGCCATTAGTTTTAGCTGATCTTCCCTCCTATGACACATCCTAATGAGGTAAGTGCCACCTCCATCACCTGGTACCATGAGGTAAGTGCCATCACCATCACCTGGTACTATGAAGTAAGTGCCACCACCATCACCTGGTACCACGAGGTAAGTGCCACCACCATCACCTGGTACCATGAAGTAAGTGCCACCACCATCACCTGGTACCATGAGGTAAGTGCCATCACCATCACCTGGTACCATGAAGTAGGTGCCACCACCATCACCTGGTACCATGAGGTAAGTGCCACCACCATCACCTGGTACCATGAGGTAAGTGCCATCACCATCTCCTGGTACCATGAAGTAAGTGCCACCACCATCACCTGGTAGCATGAGGTAAGTGCCACCACCATCACCTGGTACCATGAAATGAAGTAAGTGCCACCACCATCACCTGGTACCATGAGGTAAGTGCCATCACCATCACCTGGTACCATGAAGTAAATGCCACCACCATCACCTGGTACCATGAGGTAAGTGCCACCACCATCACCTGGTACCATGAGGTAAGTGCCATCACCATCACCTGGTACCATGAGGTAAGTGCCACCACCATCACCTGGTACTAAAAATAACTTATAGAATTTTTAAAAAAGAATCTGTGTTATTATCGTTAATGTGTCTCGTTAAGGTTAGGTTAGGTTAGTTTAGGTTAGGTCAGTACAATCTTTAAGGTGAAAATATTCGCTGGGAATTTTTGTGAGGAGAACTAGACGTCACACACAGACAGGGAGAAGTGGCACCTACAACAACACAGCTGACCTAGAGCCAGTAAGTGCTGGGCCACACAGGAGAGAGGTTCAGCAGGTCGGCTATACAGAGCGATCTTTTCGGAGAGCAACTGTCTAGTGTTCAGCGGTCGTCAGAATGCGTTGTGTTATACTGATATAGGTTTTATATCACGAAAATTGTAGAATTTATCAACATGAACGACAGCGTCTCCAGTTGTTGTGTGTGAGGGAGACTTGGTGAAGTAAGGAGGGAGTCGAGGCTAATAAGTCACCACATCCTCTTAGCAGTTATGGGCTGACCTTCTCAGTCAAGCATCTTAAAGAAGTGAGCTACTGTACTTCTTACTTTTTTACATCACCTCTGAGAACCCAGACGTGGTGAGGTGAGCTGGTGTGATAGGTTGCCTCCCTGAACTTGGGACACATAACGACACAGTCAGCTGCCAGTAAGATAGTCTCGTCGTGAGGGCAGGTTACAGTGGCTCAGCCTGTTGCTGCTGTGACGAAGCTGTGTCTTGTGGTCCCTAACTCTGAGGGACTGTAACTACCATAACTTAGAGCTGAGACTCTTTGACCTCGACCTTAGATAGAGATGTATTTAGTAAAATCGTCATGCAAGTTCAGATTGATTCAGCAAACAGTGTGTCAGTTAGAACAAGGAGAGCCATCCAAGCCATCATTATGCATATTTTCCATATACTTTCAATTTTATCAGCCAACCACTAAACACAACTACTGCCCGCAGACTTACCTTAGCGGTTCTTGTTGTACGTGGAACAATGCCTGACACACTGCTCTAAACCCTGTATTGTGCATCAGCTTAACTCAAGCAATACCAAGGTTGTCCTGGTGGCTCAGCAACACACTGTCGCTGGCGTTCATCATGCAGCCGAAGATCCAGGTGAATGTGATTACTTGATTGTTGCCACCTGCCTGAAGAAGCACCTCCCGGTCACTGATGACAGCCTCAGGGCGAAGTGACAGCCAGTCTCCTCCACCTGACAGAAATAAGTGACAGCGATGAGTCTCCTCCTTCACCCATGTAGAGATACCAGGTGATGCACATTCAACAGGTGAATTATTAACTCCCCGTCCTGCTGTTGACACCTGTACACACACACCCACACACACACCATCACTAGATTTGACAACACAAGCCTCATCTCTCAGGTATATTTGGCAAGATTGGCAAAATTACATCAGGTAGGCTCTCTCTCTCTCTCTCTCTCTCTCTCTCTCTCTCTCTCTCTCTCTCTCTCTCTCTCTCTCTGCTCACCTTCCTCCTCTCTTACATAATTAAATTCAGGATACAGAATGTTGTACAGGATGCTGTTTAATCATTACCTGCTGTCACCACCTGCTCTCACCACCTGCTGTCACTACCTGCTGTCATACTTGCTTTCACCACCTCCTGTCACTACCTCCTGTCTCCACCTGCTGTCACTACCTGCTGTCGCCACCTGCTGTCAGTACCTGCTATCACCACCAACTGACACCACCTGCTGTCACTACCTGCTGTCACTATCTGCTGTTACCACCTGCTGTCACCACCTGGTGTCTGTACCTGTTGTCACCACTTACTGTCGCCACCTACTGTCACCACCTGCTGTCACCACTGTCACCCCTGCTGTCACTACCTGCTGTCACCACCTGTCTGCCTGCTGCCTGCTGCCACCACCTGCTGTCACTACCTGCTGTCACTGTTGTCACCACCTGCTGTCAGTACATGCTGTCACCACTTACTGTCACCACCTGCTGTCCACCTGCACCTGCTTTCACCCTGCTGTCACTGCTGTCACCACTTACTGTCACCACCTGCTGTCACCTGCTGTCACTACCTGCTGTCACTACCAGTTGTCACCACCTGCTGTCAGTCCTGTCACCTTACTGTCCCACCTCTGTCACCTGCTGTCTCTGGCTGTCATCACACCTGCAGTCACTACCTGCTGTCACCACCTGCTGCACTACCGCTGTCACCTGCTGTCACCACTTGCTGTCATCACCTGCTGTCACTACCTTCTGTCACCATTTACTGTCGCCACCTACTGTCACTACCTGCTATCACCACCTACTGTTACCACCTGCTGTCACTACCTGCTGTCACTACCTGCTGTCACCACCTGCTATCACCACCTGCTGCCACTACCTGCAGTCACCACCTACTGTCTTCACCTGCTGTCACCATCTACTGTTACTACCTGCTGTCACCATCTACTGTCACTACCTGGTGTCACTACCTGCTGTCACCACCTGATGTCAATACCTGCTGTCACCACCTGCTATCGCCACCTACTGTCACTAATTGCTGTCATCACCTACTGTCACCAACTGCTGTCACCATCTACTGTCTTCACCAGCTGCCGCCACCTACTGTCGTCACCTGTTGTTACCATCTACTGTCACCACCTGCTGTCACTACCTGCTGTCACCACCTGCTGTCTTCACCTGCTGTCACCATCTACTGTCGACACCTGCTGTCACCACCTACTGTCTGCTGTCACCACTTGCTGTCACCACCTGCTGTCACCACCTGCTGTCACCTCCTACTGTCACCACCTACTTTCTTCACCTGCTGTAACCACCTACTGTCACTACTGCTGTCACTACCTGCTGTCACCATCTACTGTCACGACCTGCTGTCATCACCTGCTGTCACTACCTGCTGTCGGCCACCTATGGTCACTACCTGCTGTCATCACCTACTGTCACCACCTGCTGTCACCATCTACTGTCTTCACCTGCTGCCGCCACCTACTGTCGTCACCTGCTGTCACCATCTACTGTCACTACATACTGTCACCCCTGCTGTCACTACCTGCTGTCACCACTTACTGTCGCCATCTGCTGTCACCACCTGCTGTCACCACCTGCTGTCACTACCTGCTGTCATCACCTGCGGTCACTACCTGCTGTCACCACCTGCTGTCTCTACCTGCTGTCACCACCTGTTGTCACTACCTGCTGTCACTACCTGCTGTCACCACCTTCTGTCACAACTTTGTTACGAGTTGGGGATTTAGAATATAGTTAAAAGTCTACCCAGATCCCAATAGGCAACAACAATAAAAAAACAAAGACAATCGGACTATAAAAGGGTAGACAAAGGATGCGAGTTTTTGTTGTGTATAATAAAGTACCATAAATCCCTAAACAAAATATTCAGCTTTCTATAATTTACCCTTACCCATACTTAACCTAAACATAAGCAACATTGGCTTAACAGTATATACATATTTATACAACATACAATAATTTGAAGCAAGGTGGAGGTGGGGAGGCAATATAAGATTACAAATACTTAAGTGCGGAGCTGAGATGGCTGACGAGTAAGGCTGAGTATTGTAGAAGACGGTAGGTAGTCACTGTGCCGTAGGTTTCCAGGATAGGTGATCCTGTGGTCACTTCCCAGAGTGAACTGAACTCTCATCGAACTGGAACTGATGAGGAAGACTTGGAGGAGGTGACGCAACAACCAGGATATGGAGAAGGGAAACCCCGCAGTGGTAACTAAGACTAGTCATACTCGGGTTTCGTCCCTAGATGGCATTGCTCGTGGTGCTGTGTAGGTAGATCATGACAATAGATGGCGTGGTTCGTAGTGCTGGGTAGGTAGATCATGACAATTGATGGCGTGGTTCGTAACAAACCCCCCCTCCAAAGACCTCCATAGCACGGGCGCGAAGGAGGTGATCACCTGGTGCGTCTGGAGAGTAGCTGCTGCATTTCCACTGGAGCTCGGGATAAGGAGTCCGCAATCAGGTTGTCCACCCCCTTTATGTGCCGGACTTGTAGATTATAGGGCTGGGTGAGAAGAGCCCAGCGGAGGATTCGCTGGTTGGAGGTCCTGTTGGTTTGGATGAACGTGAGTGGGTTATGGTCGGTGAAGACTAGGGTTGCTTGTGGGCAAGACTGGAGGTAACATTCAAACTTCTTTATTGCCAACACCAGAGCCAGGGCCTCCTTCTCTATGGTCGAGTAGTTGGTCTGATGTTTTTTCAACTTGGCGGAGTAGTATGCCACAGGGTGAAGGACATCAGTGGTTGGGTCGGGTTGTAGGAGCACAAACCCCACTCCGACACAGCTAGCGTCGATTTGCAGATGGAAGGGCAAGGTGTAGTCAGGGGGATGGACTACAGGCTTGGAGGCAAGGAAGGCTTTGAGGTGGTGGAAAGACTGGTCGCACCTCTGGTTCCAGATGTAAGGGACCGCAGAACTGGTAAGGTCTGTGAGGGGTCCGGCCACGCTGGAGAAGTTACTGCAGAACCGACGGTAGTAGCCGCACATCCCCAGGAAGCGCATGAGTTCCTTCCTCGTCCTTGGAGTGGGGAAGGCCAAGATGGCTTTAACGTTTGCGTCCTTGGGTCTCACCATACCACGCCCAACGATATGTCCCAGGTAAGTCACTGAGGCCCGGCCAAAAGCAGATTTAGCCAGGTTTATGGTGAATCCAGTCTCTTGCACTCGTGCAAACAGTATCTCCAAACGCACCAGATGTTCGTCCCAGCCGTCCGACACCACCACCAGGTCATCCAGGTAGGCGAATGTCCCATCTAGGTCCTGAATCAGGTAATTGATTGCCCTGTGGAATGTGGCCGGAGCATTAGAAAAGCCAAACGCCATAACCAAATATTGAAAAAGACCAAATGGAGTTATAAATGCTGAGATTATTTTTGCCCTATCCGTGAGTCCCACTTGATAATATCCTTTCAACATGTCCACGGTAGATATAAATTTTGCTCAGCCTATGCTGTCTATTATATCTTCAATCAAAGGTAAAGGGTAGGAGTCTGAGACAGTGACCTGGTTCACTTTACGATAATCGGTACAGAAACGAAAAGTGCTATCGGGTTTTGGAATGAGAAGGCAAGGTGAAGCCCAGGGGGATGTACTAGGCTCAGCTAAGTTATGTTTTAACAAAAAATCTACCTCCTTTTTCATAATCTCTCTTTTTCGTGGATTTAGTCGATATGCTGATTGCCTAAGGGGTTGTACCTCATCTGAGATTAGCTTAATATCATGATTAAGTATATTGCAAAACCCTGGGAGGTCCGACGTGACTTTAGGAAATGTTGATAATAACTTAGTGAGATCTTTTGCATGAGATGGATTCCGAACAGAAAAATACTCATCCAAGTTGTTGAGTATGTGACTGTTAGCAGGGTTTTCTTTAGGTAGAAAGAAGTCTAAATTCTCCCATAGGTCCACGTCATCTGTCTCCGGCTCCGGCCCTGACAAAACCGTATGCAATACAGGTAGGCTTATAGCCTCTGGGATGTCTTCCTCTGACTGCCTGGAACGGTAAAGTTTCATGAGATTAATGTGAACAAGTTGTGAATCTTTTCTGCGATCAGGAGTATGGACTATATAGTTGTTTAGCATTGATTCGAAAGTTTGATGGAACCGTTCCAAGCAACCTTGGGATTGTGGGTGGTAAGCCGAAGATGTACAATGGTCCACACTGAGGTCTTTCATCACCTGTTTGAAAAGATTGCTCGTAAAATTGGTGCCCTGGTCGGATTGGATCTCTTTAGAAATGCCCACTAAAGTGAAAAGGTGCAAAAGAGGTTTGATTACATTCTTTGAAGTGATGCTTTTATGGGGAAAAGCCTCAGGATAACGTGTACTGGTATCCATAACTGTGAGCAGGAATTGATTTCCCTTCTTAGTCTTTGGTAATGGGCCCACACAATCCACAATAATCTTTTCAAATGGTGTAGAAAATACTGGGATGGGCTTAATGGGAGCTGCTGGTATACTTTCATTTGGTTTTCCTACCATTTGACAAATATGACAAGAATTTAGGTACTTTGACACATCCTTCCTATGTCCAGGCCAGTAATAGTGTTGGAGGAGCTTTGTATATGTTTTCAGGATTCCCAAATGTCCTGAAATACCATCATGGGCAAGGGCAATTAATGCTGGTCTGACTGAGGAGGGAATTACCACTTGATGTATTTCAGACCACGTGTCTAGATGGGCAAGCTCAGGGGGCCTATAGGCCCTCATCAAAACCCCTTCCTCATAATAAAAACACGGAAGGGTGTTAAAATCTTTACCCTCAACTGCTGCATGATGAAGTTTATTCAAAGATGGATCAGATTGTTGGGCTTTAATGAGCTCATCCTTACTAATGGTCTTATTGTACAGATCTTCTGTGGGTAGGAAGATATTGGAGGTGGTTTTAGATGAAGAGGGCCCATTTCGCACACTCTGTGACCGGGTGTCAGCACAAGATGGGAAAAGGTGAGGAATAGTTTCTTCAAGGTCAGTGGTGGAGTTGACAGGTAAGGGAGAGTCGACTGTCTTTATGTTGGGAACCACTAGATTTCCTACCAAGTCATTACCCAATAATAAATGAATGCCGCTCACAGGCATTGGATCTTTCTTAATGGCTATTTGCACTTCCCCAGTAATCAAGGGACATTGGAGGTGCACTTTAGCAAAGGGATAGGAAGAATGGGATGAGATATCTGAAATTAGAACACTCTCATTAGTAAATGCGGTAGATATATCAGGAATGACGTTAAACAGGAGGATAGATTGTGCTGCGCCCGTATCACGTAGTATACGAATAGGGAAAGAACGAGACCCCTCTATGATTGAAATTTTTCCCTCATAGGTGAATGAAGAGAAGAGATCCTGGTGGGGCCTTTCCACATTGGTGGTTGCTATTGGTTTGGATTTGGGATCCAGGGAACTACTTTTAGAAATTCGACACTTTGGGTGTTTGCAAGACTGGATCGTATGGCCTGGGTTTTTACAGTAAAAACAATAAAACTTGGTTGCATCAGGGGGGTAGGTGTGGGACCTTTCGACCTACCACTCACGTCCCCCAAGGTTATCATTAGAGGAGGACCTAACATGCCGGAAAGTACCACGTTCCCTACGGCACAGTGACCCCACTAGCAAGGCGTACGCATCAGCCAGCTCAGCAGCACGCCCTAAATTAACCTCTCCACGCTCCTCCACATGCTTCAAGATGTGAAATGGTATCTTGCTCTTCCACTCCTCCAGGACTAACAAGTTTAACAAATCCTGAGGTGGCCATTGGTAAGAAAACCTAGATAAATTAATTAATGGTCAAAAAGATAAGATAAGTGGATTACCCTAGAAAATATCACGGCAGTGGATAACCAGAAAGTACCGGAAACTACCCAAGTTATACCTAGGGAAATTACACTTACGAATATTGTTCTTCTTATAAGACCCTTAGATAAGGATAAGAGACTTGAAAGAGGAAGGGCGTATTAGTGCATTAATATAAAGATCCGGATTAACAACCCTTAGATACTTGAAACAGGAAGGGCGTATTACAGCATTTATATAAAGATCCGGATTAGCAACCCTTGAGTAAACAGGAAGGGCGTATTACGGCATTAATATAAAGATCCGGATTAACAACCCTTAGATACTTGAAACAGGAAGGGCGTATTACGGCATTAATATAAAGATCCGGATTAACAACCCTTGAGTTACTTTATTATTGACCCCGAATGAGATAATGAGAAGAACAATAATTGAGGCTTTATAATTATGGGGTCATGGTAAAGGGGGGCATCCCAAAATATCACTTCACCCTAAACTAGTGACTATGGAACAGCCTACTCTGGAGTGAGAGTACGGCATTAAACAGATCCGGATTCTTCCCTACACTCGATAAGACTTACTACACGACTGCCACGTGTAATAACAGGTAAGCCTTATGATACTCGGAACCTAATATCCTACGTCTGTCACTCTTACTGTATGGTAATACCAATATATGCACACACATATGAAGGAACTTTAAACCACCGTAAAGCAATTGTGAACAGAAGTGACTGGGAGGAATAATTAACAAGGAGTAACAAGGGGGAAGGAATATGGCACTTAATGTTGGTTCCTGTCACGGTCGTCATTTGTTAAGAGTTGGGGATTTAGAATATAGTTAAAAGTCTACCCAGATCCCAACAGGCAACAACAATAAAAAAACAAGACAATCAGACTATAAAAGGGGAGACAAAGGATGCGAGTTTTTGTTGTGTATAATAAAGTACCACAAATTCCTTAACAAAATATTCAGCTTTCTATAATTTACCCTTAACCATACTTAACCTAAACATACGCAACATTGGCTTAACAGTATATACATATTTATTCAACATACAATAATTTGAAGCAAGGTGGAGGTGGGGAGGCAATATAAGATTACAAATACTTAAGTGCGGAGCTGAGATGGCTGACGAGTAAGGCTGAGTATTGTAGAAGACGGTAGGTAGTCACTCTGCCGTAGGTTTCCAGGATAGGTGATCCTGTGGTCACTTCCCAGAGTGAACTGAACTCTCATCGAACTGGACCTGATGAGGAAGACTTGGAGGAGGTGACGCAACAAACAGGATATGGAGAAGGGAAACCCTGGAGTGGTAACTAAGATTAGTCATACTCGGGTTTCTTCCCTAGATGGCGTTGCTCGTGGTGCTGGGTAGGTAGGTCATGACAATTGATGGCGTGGTTCGTAGCAACTTGAAGTCACTACCTTCTGTCATCATTTACTGTTGCCACCTACTGTCACTACCTACTGTCACTACCTGGTGTCACTACCTGCTGTCACCACCTGCTGTCACCACCTGCTGTCACCATCTACTGTCTTCACCTGCTGCCGCCAGCTACTGTCGTCACCTGCTGTCACCATCTACTGTCACTACCTGCTGTCACCATCTACTGTCACTACCTGGTGTCACTACCTGCTGTCACCACCTGATGTTAATACCTGCTGTCACCACCTGCTGTCGCCACCTACTGTCAATAATTGCTGTCATCACCTACTGTCACCACCTGCAGTCACCACCTACTGTCACCACCTGCTGTCACCACCTGCTGTCACCACCTACTGTCTTCACCTGCTGTTACCCTCTACTGTCGACACCTGCTGTCACCACCTACTGTCACCATCTACTGTCACTACCTGCTGTCACCACCTGCTGTCACCACCTACTGTCACCACCTATTGTCTTCACCTGCTGTAACCACCTGCTGTCACCACCTACTGTCACCACCTAGTGTCTTCACCTGCTGTCACCATCTACTGGCACCACCTGCTGGTACCATCTACTGTCGACACCTGCTGTCACCACCTACTGTCACCATCTACTGTCACTACCTGCTGTCACTACCTGCTGTCACCACCTGCTGTCTCTACCTGCTGTCACCACCTGCTGTCACTACCTGTTGTCACTACCTGCAGTCACCACCTGCTGTCACTACCTTCTGTCACCATTTACTGTCGCCACCTACTGTCACTACCTGCTGTCACTACCTGCTGTCAAAACCTGCTGTCACCACCCGCTGTTACCACTTATTGTCGCCACCTACTGTCACCACCTGCTATCACCACCTACTGTCACCACCTGCTGTCACTACCTGCTGTCACCACTTGCTGTCGCTACCTACGGTTACCACTTGCTGGCACTACCTGCTGTCACCACCTGCTGTCACTACCTGTTGTCACAACCTGTAGTCACCACCTGCTGTCACTACCTTCTGTCACCATTTACTGTCGCCACCTACTGTCACTACCTGCTGTCACAACCTGCTGTCAAAACCTGCTGTCACCACCCGCTGTTACCACTTATTGTCGCCACCTACTGTCACCACCTGCTGTCACCACCTACTGTCACCACCTGCTGTCACTACCTGCTGTCACCACTTGCTGTCGCTACCTACGGTTACCACTTGCTGGCACTACCTGCTGTCACCACCTGCTGTCACTACCTGTTGTCACTACCTGCAGTCACCACCTGCTGTCACTAACTTCTGTCACCATTTACTGTCGCCACCTACTGTCAGAACCTGCTGTCACTACCTACTGGCACTACCTGCTGTCACCACCTACTGTCTTCATCTGCTGCCGCCACCTACTGTCGTCACCTGCTGTCATCATCTACTGTCACTACCTGCTGTCACCACCTGCTGCCACCACCTGATGTCAATACCTGCTGTCACCACCTGCTATCGCAACCTACTGTCACTAATTGCTGTCATCACCTACTGTCACTAACTGCTGTCACCATCTACTGTCTTCACCTGCTGCCGCCACCTACTGCCGTCACCTGTTGTCACCATCTACTGTCACCACCTGCTGCCACTACCTGCTGTCACCACCTGCAGGCACCACCTGCTCTCACCACCTGCTGTCACCATCTACTGTCACTACCTGCTGTCACCATCTACTGTCACTACCTGCTGTCACTACCTGCTGTCACCTGGTGTCACCACCTGCTGTCACTACCTGATGTCACTACCTGCTGTCATCGCCAACTGTCACTAACTGCTGTCCCTACCTGCTGTCACAACCTGCTGTCGGCCACCTATGGTCACTACCTGCTGTCACCACTTACTGTCGCCATCTGCTCTCACCACCTACTGTCTTCACCTGCTGTAACTACCTGCTGTCACCACCTACTGTCACCACCTAATGTCTTCACCTGCTGTCACCATCTAGTGGCACCATCTGTTGTCACCATCTACTGTCACCACCTGCTGTCACCATCTACTGTCACTACCTGCTGTCACTACCTGCTGTCACCACTTGCTGTCACCACCTGCTGTCACCACCTGCTGTCACCTCCTACTGTCACCACTTACTGTCGCCACCTACTGTCACTACCTGCTGTCACTACCTGCTGTCACCATCTATTGTCACTACCTGCTTTTATCACCTGCTGTCACTACCTGATGTCGCCACCTACTGTCACTACCTGCTGTCACCACCTGCTGTAACTACCTGCTGTCACCATATACAGTCTTCTCCTGCTGTCATCATCTACTGTCACTATCTGCTGTCACTACCTGCTGTCACCACCCGCTGTCACCACCTGCTGTCACTACCTGCTGTCACTACCTGCTGTCACCACCTGCTGTCACTACCTGCTGTCACCATTTACTATCACTACCTGATGTCACGACGTGCTGTCACTACCTGCTGTCACCACCTGCTGTCACCACCCGCTGTTACCACTTATTGTCGCCACTTACTGTCACCACCTGCTGTCACCACCTGCTGTCACCACCTGCTGTCACTACCTGCTGTCACCACTTACTGTCGCCACCTACGCTTACCACTTGCTGTCACTACCTACTGTCACTACCTGCTGTCACCACCTGCTGTCATCATCTACTGTCACTACCTGCTGTCACCATTTACTGTCACTACCTGCTATTACTACCTGCTTTCACCACCTGCTGTCACCACCTGCTGTCACCACCTGCTGTCATCATCTACTGTCACTACCTGCTGTCACCACCTACTGTACCTGCTGTCACCACCTGCTGCCACCTACTGTCACCACCTAGAGTCTTACCTGCTGCCGCCACTGCCGTCACCTGTTGTCACCATCTACTGTCACCACCTGCTGCCACTACCTGCTGTCACCACCTGCAGGCACCACCTGCTCTCACCACCTGCTGTCACCATCTACTGTCACTACCTGCTGTCACCATCTACTGTCACTACCTGCTGTCACTACCTGCTGTCACCTGGTGTCACCACCTGCTGTCACTACCTGATGTCACTACCTGCTGTCATCGCCAACTGTCACTAACTGCTGTCCCTACCTGCTGTCACAACCTGCTGTCGGCCACCTATGGTCACTACCTGCTGTCACCACTTACTGTCGCCATCTGCTCTCACCACCTACTGTCTTCACCTGCTGTAACTACCTGCTGTCACGACCTACTGTCACCACCTAATGTCTTCACCTGCTGTCACCATCTAGTGGCACCACCTGTTGTCACCATCTACTGTCACCACCTGCTGTCACCATCTACTGTCACTACCTGCTGTCACTACCTGCTGTCACCACTTGCTGTCACCACCTGCTGTCACCACCTGCTGTCACCTCCTACTGTCTGTCTACCTCTGTCACTACCTGCTGTCACTACCTGTCACCATGTCACCTACCTCTACCTGCTGTCACCACTACTGTCACTACCTGCTGTCACCACCTGCTGTCACTACCTGCTGTCACCATTACTGTCACTATCTGCTGTCACCACCTGCTGTCACCACCTGCTGTCACTACCTGCTGTCACCCTGCTGTCACTACCTGCTGTCACTACCTGCTGTCACCACCTGCTGTCACCACCACTGTTACCAGCTGTCACCACCTGCTGTCACCACCTGCTGTCACCACCTGCTGTCACTACCTGCTGTCACCACCACTTACTGTCGCCACCTACGCTTACCACTTGCTGTCACTACCTACTGTCACTACCTGCTGTCACCACCTGCTGTCATCATCTACTGTCACTACCTGCTGTCACCATTTACTGTCACTACCTGCTATTACTACCTGCTTTCACCACCTGCTGTCACCACCTGCTGTCATCATCATACTGTCACTACCTGCTGTCACC
Organism: Homarus americanus; assembly: GCF_018991925.1. Taxonomy (NCBI): domain Eukaryota; kingdom Metazoa; phylum Arthropoda; class Malacostraca; order Decapoda; family Nephropidae; genus Homarus; species Homarus americanus. Next base: position 13,200 of record NW_024756428.1, on the reverse strand, counting down.
ACCTACTGTCTTCACCTGCTGTCACCACCTGCTGTCACCACCTACTGTCACCACCTAGTGTCTTCACCTGCTGTCACCATCTACTGTCACCACCTGCTGTCACTATCTTCTGTCACTACCCTCTGTCACCATCTACTGTCACTACCTGCTGTCACCATCTGCTGTCACTACCTGCTGTCAACATCTACTGCCACTACCTGCTGTCACTACCTGCTGTCACCACGTACTGTTGCCACCTACTGTCACTACCTGCTGTCATCACCTACTCTCACCACCTGCTGTCACCACCTACTGTCACCACCTATTGTCTTCACCTGCTGTCACCATCTATTGTCACTACCTGCTGTCACCATATACTGTCACTACCTGCTGTTACTACCTGCTGTCACTACCTGCTGTCATCACATACTGCCACCACCTGCTGTCACCATCTACTGTCTTCACCTGCTGCAGCCACCTATTGTCGTTACCTGCTGTCACCATCTACTGTCACTACATGTTGTCACTACCTGCTGTCACTACCTGCTGTCACCACTTGCTGTCTTCACCTGCTGTCACTATCTGATGTCACTACCTGCTGTCACCACCTGCTGTCACCATTTACTGTCACCACCTACTGTCACCACCTACTGTCACCACCTGCTGTCACTACTTGCTCTCACCACCTGCCGTCACCACCTGCTGTCACTACTTACTCTCACCACCTGCTGTCACCACCTGCTGTTACCACCTGCTGTCACCACTTACTGTCGCCACCTACTCTCACTACCTGCTGTCACCACCTGCTGTCACTACCTGCTGTCACCACCTGCTGTCACTACCTGCTGTCACCACTTACTGTCGACACTTACTGTCACTACCTGCTGTCACTACCTGCTGTCACTACCTGCTGTCACCATCTTCTGTCTTCACCTGCTGCCGCCACCTACTGTCGTCTCCTGCTGTCACCATCTACTGTCACTACCTGTTGTCACCAATTACTGTTACTACCTGCTGTCACGACCTGCTGTCACCACCTGCTGCCACCACCTACTGTCGTCATCTGCTGTCACCATCTACTGTCACTACCTGCGGTCACCATCTACTGTCACTACCTGCTGTCACTACCTGCTGTCACCACTGCTGTCAACTCCTGCTGTCACCACCTGCTGTCACTACACAACACATATAAGTACATATAATCACCCGCCTATATTTCTTATAAGCACATATAAATCAGCTATAAGTATATCACTATACTTAGCTTTACCCAGGAAGCTATAATACTCTGCAATTATTGGTCATGTACTAACCTAACTTAACCTAACCTTACCTCACCTAACCTAACCAATCTGTGTTATATTCAAGCATTAAGCTGTGGTTTATTTACCTCATACTTGTCAACATACAGTTTAGGTTAAAATTTAATTTTTTTATCTCCTATAAGATTATGGTCCACCAGATTTTAATAATCCACTAGATGTAAATGATCCAATATAATTATCCACCAGATGTTAATAATTAAAATTAATGGTCCACTAGATGTTAATAATTCACTATAATGGTTCACTAGATATTAATAATTCACTATAATGGTTCACTATGTCAATAATCCACTATAATTATCCACCAGATGTTAATAATTAAAGTTAATGGTCCCCTAGATGTTAATAATTCACTATAATGGTTCACTGGATGTTAATAATTCACTATAATGATTTAGTAGATGTTAATAATTCACTATAATGGTTCACTATGATAATAATTCACTATAATGATCCACCAGATGTTAATGATTAAAGTTAATGGTCCACTGGATGTCAATAATTCACTATAATGGATCATTATATGTTAATAATTAAAGTTAATGGTCCACTAGATGTTAATAATTCACAATAATGATCCACCAGATGTTAATAGTCCACTATAATGATCCACCAGATGTTAATAATCCACTATAATCATCCACCAGATGTTAATAATAAACTATAATTATCCACCAGCTGTTATTAATCCACTATAATGATCCACCAGGTGTTAATAATCCACTATAATGATCCACCAGATGTTAATAATCCACTATAATGATCCATCAGATGTTAATGATTCACTATAATGATCCACCAGGTGTTAATGATCCACTACATGATCCACCAGATGTTAATGATCCACTATAATGATCCACCAGATGTTAATAATCCACTATAATGATCCACCAGATGTTAATAAGCCACTATAATGTTCCACCAGATGTTAATAATCCACTACAATGATCCACCAGATGTTAATAATCCACTATAATGATCCACCAGATGTTAATAATCCACTATAATGGTCCAACAAATGTTAACAATCCACTATAATTATCCACCAGATGTTAATAATCTACTATAATGATCCACCAGATGTTAATAATCCACTATAGTGATCCACCAGAAGTTTATATTCCACTTTAATGATCCACGAGATGTTAATAATCCACTAAAATGGTTCACCAGATGTTAATATCCACTATAATGATCCACCAGATGTTAATAATCCACTACATGATCCACCAGATGTTAATAATCCACTATAATGATCCACCAGATGTTAATAATCCACTATAATGATCCACCAGATGTTAATAATTCGCTATAATGATCCAACAGGTGTTAATGATCCACTACATGATCCACCAGATGTTAATGATCCACTATAATGATCCACCAGATGTTAATAGTCCACTATAATGATCCACCAGATGTTAATGATCCACCAGATGTTAATAATCCACTATAATGATCCACCAGATGTTAATAACCCACTATAATGGTCCAACAAATGTTAATAATCCACTGTAATTATCCACCAGATGTTAATAATCTACTATAATGATCCACCAGATGTTAATAATCCACTATAGTGATCCACCAGAAGTTTATATGCCACTTTAATGATCCACGAGATGTTAATAATCCACTAAAATGGTTCACCAGATGTTAATATCCACTATAATGATCCACCAGATGTTAACTATCCACTACATGATCCACCAGATGTTAATAATCCACTATAATGATCCACCAGATGTTAATAATCCACTATAATTGTCCACCAGCTGTTATTAATCCACTACAATGATCCACCAGGTGTTAATAATCCACTACATGATCCACCAGATGTTAATAATCCACTATAATTATCCACCAGATATTAATAATCCACTATAATGATTCACCAGATGTTAATAATATTCCACTTTAATGATCCAATAGATGTTATTAATCCACTATACAGTAATGATCCACCAGATGTTAATAATCCACTATAATGATCCACCAGATGTTAATAGACCACTATAATCCACTATAATCCACGATAATGATCCGCGTACCTTTGACAGAGAGGGCTGCAGGCACAGAACATAATAGCAGGTATCATCCTGGTGGGGAACACCTTGGTGCTACAGGTGGTGAACAGGTCGAGGGCGGGCAGGTACCGCTGTGAGGCCACCAACCCTTTGGGCACCGTCACCAGCAACCCCGTCTTACTGTGGATTAAGTGTGAGTATTTATGTTTAAGCTGAGAGAATGTTTAAGCTGAGGAGATAATGCTTAAGCTGAGGAGAGAACGTTTAAGCTGGGTATAGAATGAATACCCTTTTGTTTTTAGCTTGTGAGTCTTTGTGTTTAAGCTGAGGAGAGAATATTTAAGCTGAGGGGAGAATATTTAAGCTGAGGAGAGAATGTTTAAGCTGAGGAGAGAATGTTTAAGTTGAGGATTGCCTGTTTGAGCTGAGGAGAAAATTTTTCAGCTTAGGAGAGATTGTTTGAGCTGAGGAAATTATATTTAAGCTGAGGAGATAATGTTTAACCTGAGAATAGAACGCATAGCCTTTAATTTTTAGCTTGTAACCCTTTATCCTTTAGTTGAGGAGAGATATGTTTAAGCTGAAGAGAGAATGTTTGGGCTGAAGAGAGAATATTTAAGCTGAGAATAGAATGAATAGTCTTTAGCTATTAGCTGTGCACTTCATTCTTCAGCTGAGGAGCGAATGTTAAAGCTGAAGAGTGAATGTTTAAGCTGGGAAGAGAATGTTTAACCTGAGAATAGAATTAATTATTTTTAGCTTGTAAGTCCTTCATTCTTCAGCTGAGGAGAGAATGCAAGCCTTTTTCCTAATTTAGCTGAGGATAGTTCGTAATTCCTTCATCTTTTAGCTTGAGACCTTCATCCTTTATCTGAATATAACTCATGTTTCAGCTGAGCATAAGTTCACCCTATAGCTGAGGAAAGACTGTATAGGAGAAGAGGAGACAAGACTGAGGGGAGGACTGTTGTAAAGGTAGGATAGTTGTACAGGTAGGATATTTGTACATGTAGGAGGGCTGTACAGGTAGGATAGTTATACAGGTAGGATAGTTGTACAGGTAGGATAGTTGTACAGGTAGGATAGTTGTACAGGTAGGATAGTTATACAGGTAGGATATTTGTACATGTAGTATAGTTGTACAGGTAGGATAGTTGTACAGGTAGGATAGTTTTACAGGTAGTATAGTTGTACATGTAGGAGGGCTGTACAGGTAGGATAGTTGTACAGGTAGGATAGTTGTACAGGTAGGATATTTGTACATGTAGGAGGGCTGTACAGGTAGGATAGTTATACAGGTAGGATAGTTGTACAGGTAGGATAGTTATACAAGTAGGATATTTGTACATGTAGGAGGGCTGTACAGGTAGGATAGTTATGCAGGTAGGATAGTTGTACAGGTAGGATAGTTTTACAGGTAGGATAGTTGTACAGGTAGGATAGTTGTACAGGTAGGAAATTTGTACAGGTAGGAGGATTTTACATGTAAGATAGTTGTACAGGTAGGAGGCTTGTACAGGTAGGAGAGTAGTTCTGGTAGAAGGATTGTACTGGTAGGTGTCTTGTACAGATAGAGTTATACAGGTAAGAGCGTCTGGTGGCGGCAATTAAGCTGTTCATCACAGTAAAAATATGATTAAGGCGACGACTACCAAAGTCAACTAGGGGAGGGAGAGTGTGAGGAGGAGAAACAGAGACGTAAACTAATGAATAAATTAAGTGTTTATATGAAACGAGAGAAGATGCTGCTGTAGGAGTTAGCTGACCAATGTCTTTTAGTCGTGTCCTTGGGGTCGTCTGTCTGGGGTCGTCTCTTAATTGTGTCTTTGGGGTGGTGTTTCTGGGGTGATCTCTATGGGGTCGTCTCTAAGTCGTGTCTCCGGAATTCATGACGACAAGGAGGTGCCAGTTCTTGTGGTGTCAATAAGGAGGTCACACACAACACACTTTTGTGTCGCTGGCGCAAGAAGTGTATTACGGCACCATAGTTTAGATAGAGATTATTAATAACTTGCCACACCTTTCCCACAGACACACTATAGTGCCACACTTCCCTCACAGACACACCACAGTGCCACTTCTCTCACAGACACACTATAGTGCCACACCTCCCTCACAGACACACCATAGTGCCAATTCCGTCACAGACACACCATAGTGCCACTTCCGTCACAGATACACCATAGTGCCACTTCCGTCACAGACACACTATAGTGCCACACCTCCCTCACAGATACACCATAGTGCCACTTTCCTTACAGACGTGTTCGATTAACCTACCACTCTAATAATAATAATAATAATAATAATAATAATAATTAACGGTTTATAGAAAGAGCTTGGCAGCCAGAAGGCTGAAAATATACAGTTACATATTTGGGGAATGGGTTTCGAATTACAAATAATATACAAGTAACATAAGTGACACAAATAAGACATATAATAACTAGATGGGGAAAAGCTCAAACTACAGTTCATTTCAACATAGTGACAGTGCAAGGAGTAGTGTTTACTGGGAGTGAATACACTGGCTTATTACAAGTTATTGATAATTTTTACAATGGTTGGGACTGGGCTGTTCTTATAGCGATCAGTTCGTGCACGTATGGGCTGGATGCGGTTGTGGTGTCGAACAGCAATTCTCGGACTAGGGATCTCAGGTGGTAGTAGGAGCCGGTGTCGAGGATGGTGTAGAAGCTTCTTACCAAATTTGCAGATGAGGTCGTGGTGATGGTCAGTGAGACTCGAAAGGGTCAGTGTGTTGAGCGCTTCTTGGTATGTGGAGTAGGAAGGGGAGAGAATAATCTTGCATGCCCTCTTTTGCACTTTTTCTAGGTGTTTACGTTGTGTGGCATTTAGGGAGGAAGACCAGTTGGGGGAGGCATAGGCGAGCTTGGGAAGTATGAATGTTGTGTAAACACTGAGGAGCTCGGGTGCAGGAACTCCGAGGGACTTGAGTCGGCGGAGGAGGTGGAGACGGAAACTGGAGGATTTGACAACTTCACTGACGTGTGGTTTCCAATTTAGTTTGTTGTCTATGGTGACGCCGAGGAGCTTCGTGGAATCTACAACCTGGAGTGTGTTCGGGCCTAGAGTAATGGAAGGAGGTGGGACAATGTCGGAGGAGAGGTTGATGTGCATAACCATGGTCTTGGTATGGTTGATGGTGACATGGTTGTTGGTGGCCCAGTTTTGGAGACTGTTCAATAAATCCTGAAGGGCGGTATAGTTGGGAGCAGAATTGTTGACGCTGATCCCAATGGTGGAGTCGTCGACATATTTCCAGCGAGCAGGGGTTTCTCTTAGGGCATCATTGATGAGCATAAGGAAGCAGAGTGGTCCCATCTTGGTGCCTTGGGGGACGCCACAGGTGAGTGACTGAAAGGTGGAGACAGCCCCTCGGAAGCGCACAGCTTGGCGTCGGTCACTGAGGAAGTCTGTAAGCCATGGTATAAGACTTCTCCGAAGCCCGAGGTCAATAGCTTTGTTGATGATTATATTGTGGTCGACTAGGTCGAATGCTTTAGTGAAATCAATGAAGGCGACAGCTACAGACGTTTTTCGTTTCTCGAGATGGCGGTATATGTAATCGAGAAAGCTGACAAGACAGTGAGTGGTGGAGGAAGTTTTCATGTTGCCAAATTGCTGAGGGTCTACGACTCCTGCAATATCAGCATAAGCCCAGTCGAACACAAAACTTTCACAGATTAGGCTGGGTATTGGGGTGATTGCAATAGGTCGTAGCTGATTTAAGGATTGTGGGATGGTTGACTTGGGCACTGGTAATACATAAGAGGTCTTCCAGTCAGCTGGGCATCTGGCTTGACTGAGAGAAGCATTGATGATGGAGCATAGGGGTTTAGCAAGCTCCGGGGAGAACTCCTTGAAGAGTTTCATTGGGGTGGTAGAGCGTTTTAATTTTAGTTTGTCCAAGCGTTTTGCTACTTCAAATTCTTCTACTAAGTCAGTGGGAAGGGGGGCTGGTAGGTAAGCAGGGAGAGTGGTTGTGTCAAGCCGGGGGAGCGTCTGGCATATAGTAGCGAAATGGTTATGTGTTTGCTCAGCTGCGTCAACATTAGTGAGATGGCTAAGGAAGGGGAGGGGGTGTGTCTTATTGTTTAGTCCACAGAGTTCTTTAAGCTTACCATACCATTGACTGATGTTGGTCTGCTTCAGGTGTTGTAATTTGGTTGGGTAGTGGGACTTCTTTGCAGTGCGTATTTCGCGGATGACTTGGTTGCGAAGGGACCTGTAGCGGATGTGGTCATTGAGATGAAAGGCTCTGTCTCTCTGTTGCATAAGTCTTTTGATCCGAGGTGTGATCCAGGGCAAGTCAGCTGGGTGAGATCTGACGGACTTCTCGGGGAAGAAGTGGTGGTGAGCTTCCCTGGTGGTGTTGGTATAATTTATCCATTTGGTTTCCACGTCATCCACGCTAAGTACTTCAGTCCAGGGATGGTAAACTATCCACTGCCCGAAGAGGCGCACTGCAGAGTCAGTAATCGGCCTGTAGGTCTTGATGTAGGGTCTCTGTACTTGAGTGGGAGTGGCAGCTGGGGACCAGAGCACTGATAAGTGTGTGCTATACCCGATAGGAGGCATTGGTTGAGGTGGTTGGTACTGGTCCGCTAAGTCAGTTAAGATAAGGTCAAGGGTATTTTGACCGTGTGTAGGGAAGGTCACTCACCCCTGAGTGCCACACCTCCCCCACCACCTACTTCATCTACTGTACGACAACCCCATCAAGGTGTCGTGCCGGGTGTCCTCCTTCCCTCCCGTCTCCTCCGTACTGTGGCAGTGGAACAACAGCGTGGAGGTGCTGAGAACTGCGGCCGTCACCCACCACGACCTCACAGTGTACCCGCAGCCTCAACACGAGGACCAGATGGGCGTTCAGCAGAAACCGCGCGCCTTCACCATCAAGGTGGCAAGTAAGTCACCACTCACACTGTCTCACCAACACCTTTATAGTGACTGTCTCTGTATGGTGACTGTCTGTCTTGCAGTCACCACTCATACTGCCTCACTAAAAACAGTTTGATTTAATGTATAGTCGTTCTTTGACTGACTGACTGACTGAGTTAATAACTAATAGAGTGACTGATTTAACTAACTGGCTGATCCCCCCCCCAGCTTATGTCACCTAATAACTAAACCCCTAAAGCTACCTGGGCGGGGGGGGTAGGTTAAGGTGGTTAATTAAATAATCTTAATAGTGACATAATCTAAGGGTTAATCTCGAGGTAATACGAAATAACTTTTGTTTTCCATTAAATATTATCAATGTAATCCGTGTTGTAGTGAACACAAATTTGTGTTATCTTAGAAGCGAGAAGATGAAATTATATTTTCTTCCATTAATTAAATCTAACATAAAACATACATACCAGAGAGTGCATGAATGTTTACACAATGGAGAAATGTTCCTATGAGATAACAAAAACTCTAATATTTATTCAGCGTAAATGTAGATAACAATAAAACACCAACTGATAACTGCACCAGATATATAGATATGAATAATTTAATTGGTATTTAAAGGTGAACACGACAAAATTATTACACGCACGTTGTTATCTCAAACATAAAAGTAATATAACTAAAACAATTTAATTAAGAGACAAACGCTCACTCCTACATAAAAGTACTTGTGATGTATTGACCCAAATTAACACAGGAATAACACGAGTCACAACAAACACATTACTCCAGTAAGGTTGTGATCAGAGTGCTTGTTAATATGAAGCCTGGGTGTTGTACTGTTGGTGTAGTGTGAGTGGGGGTGGAGTGTCGTGGTCATGAATAGACAGATAGATAGATAGATAGATATTAGGTAGTAGACAGCTACCAAACAGGGAGGTACTACCGCCTGGGAAGATATTGGAAGCATAATGTGTTGTCTAATGGTAGACCCTGCTGCCATATGGCATCATGAAAATTGTGACCAAGTCCCAGGTTGCTGATCTGATTTTCTGCCTCATTTACACTCAATTGCAAGGTTTCAATTGTTTCTCATACTATTGACAACATAACATACATTTATTGTTTTTCATATTATTATTATTATTATTATTATTATTATTATTATTATTATTATTATTATTATTATTATTATTATTACTACTAGTAGTAGTAGTCTGGCATGTTGAGTCTGGTCTGGTATTTTGAGTCTACTCAACCCGAAAATGTAGTACTAATAAATGCTGCTCCCTTAGTAGCAGACGTCCACGAGGAGAATGAGAGACAGCCACCTCAGTGTAACGGCATGTCGATGGAAAATGCAGAGATATGGGTCAAAGAAACCTACTCAGAAATTGTCAAGTGGTCGCCCGCTAACCTATTTCAACCACCCAAGTGTGCGGCCACCAAAGAAATGATTCGGGAGATGACTCGCCTCATGACTGATTACACTCAGGACCGCTTCCTCGCCCCTTTAGCTCTTCAAATACTGGCAATAATACCACATCTATTTTGTCAGAGGACACACACAAAGACTAAGCACAAAGAAAATGTGGCAGCAATGAAGAGAAGATTGGCAGTGTCGCAGACTGGGGCCCCTGTTGATCTCCTATGTGAAGCAAGAACACTGCAGGAGAGACTAAAAATTACGGGTGACGGAAAGCAAAACACCGATGACGTGACAAGAAAATTTAGAGACAAAATGCATTTGGGAAAAGTGTCTCTGGCGGTAAGATCTCTCACAGAGGAATCCTCCGGTGGGGTTATGCCAATAAACAGAGAGACATTAAAACTACTGATAGAGAAACATCCCCCTGCAAGTGATGAAGAAGGCATCAGGTTCGAGGGTGCCTTTTTCCCACCAAACGCTGTCCTGTTCGAGAAAATAACAGGAGAGATGGTGTGGAAAAAGGCACTGAAGACTCGAGGAGGAGCAGGCCCTTCAGGTCTGGATGCAAACGGTTGGAGGGTCATCCTCAGCACAAACAAGTTTAGCCCTGTAGCAAGCGATCTCTGCACTGCCATTGCCGTCCTTGCAAGAAAGCTGGCATCCTCTTGCTGCCATCACCTCCAGGCCCTGACGGCCTGCCGCCTTATTCCTCTGGAAAAGAAACCAGGATGTAGGCCTATAGGGGTGGGGGAAGTGCTGAGGCGGATCATCGGAAAATGCATAATGGAGGTGGTGAAGGATGATGTCAGGGCAGCAGCAGGGAACCTACAAGTGTGTGCTGGCCACCAGGCTGGAGGGGAGGCCGCCATTCATGCCATGAGATTGATATTTGAGCAACGTGATTGTGAGGCCGTTCTCCTGGTGGATGCTTCAAACGCATTCAACATACTTAACCGCAAGGCTGCACTGCACAAGATCAAGATCAAGTGTCCAAGCCTTGCAATGTATGTTGAAAACTCGTATAGGAATCCATCAGACCTCTATATAGTAAACAACAAGGCTCTAAGAGGTGATACCATCTTACAGTCAACCGAGGGATCAACACAGGGGGACCCAGTTGCAATGGCAATGTATGCAATTGGCCTATCAGTGCTCCAAGAAGAAATAAAATTTGAAACAACTGGGGTCAAACAAGTGGCGTATGCTGATGACCTTACAGGAGCAGGAAAAGTGGAGGGCATCAAAAAGTGGCGGGACTTGGTAACATCGCGAGGTCCACAAATAGGGTACCACCCAAACTCCAGCAAGTCCTTCCTCATCGTGAAGCCAGAACATTATGAACGGGCAATGGAGGTTTTTGGCGGAAGTGAGATCAAAATAACTAAGGACGGCCAAAGACATCTAGGCGCAGCAATTGGCACTATGGACTTCAAGACCGAGTACGTAGGGGGAAAGGTGAATGAGTGGGTTAGTGAAATCCAAGCTCTGTCTGAGATTGGTAACACAGAGCCACATGCTTTTTGCTGCATTCACCCATGGAGTCAAGCATCGTTGGAACTACCTGATGCGTACTATCCCTGATATCGGACCCCTCCTCCACCGGCTGGAAGAAGCTATCAGTGTCAATTTCATTCCCAAATTAGTGAAACACCCTTACTTAACCCCAGCAAAAAAAGCAGTTCTTGCACTTCCATCAAGACTGGGAGGGATGGGACTAACCAATCCAGAGGAGATTGCAGCCACCGAACATCAAAATTCACTTAAGCTCACGGCAGCCCTCACGGACCACATACTAGCCCAGAACGGAACAGGGGAGGTGGATACCAGTGAAGTAAACAAGATTCGTAGGTCTATTACGACAGATCGACAGCACTGCCAAAATGATAAGTTGCAGTAACTGTTGCTGCAGGTACCAGAAAATTTGAAAAAAAAGTAGCTATAGAGAAGGAGGTGGGTGCCTCAAACTGGTTAACTACATTACAGATAAGGGCAAATGGTTTCAGTCTTAATAAGCAAGAATTTACAGATGCCATTGCTCTAAGGTATGGTCGGCCAGTAGAAGGTTTGCCCTCCCAATGCGTGTGTGGCTCTTCCTATGACGGAGATCACGCCATGGTGTGCAAGAAAGGGGGCTTCGTATGCATGAGGCATGACGAAGTAAGGGACCTCACAGCAAATATGTTGAAGGAAATCTGCCGGGATGTCATGGTAGAACCGACCCTCTTTCCATTGGATGGTGAGATCTTCCAACATAGGACTTCAAACACATCTAACGAAGCCCGTGTTGACGTCAGTGCTCGAGGATTCTGCACGAGGGGACAGCTAGCTTTCTTCGACATCAGGATTTTTTATTCCATGGCCGCATGTCACCGTAACCTAGCTCTCGATGCTGTACATAGGAGGAACGAGAACGACAAGAGAAGGGCATATGGGGAGAGAATTCAAAACGTTGATCAAGGCAGCTTCACTCCTCTAGTGTTCACAACCTCTGGTGGTATGGGACCAAGTGCAAGATGTTCCTACGCCAGACTCGCGGAGGTGTTCTCCGACCAGAAGCAGCAGCCCAGGAGTTATGTTACAGCCTGGATGAGATGTCGACTGTCTTTCTCTCTCTTTCGGTCGGCTTTGCTCTGCTTCAGGGGAACGAGAGCTTCTGCCCCATTTCCGACAACTGCTGCAGATATTGACTATGAGGCTATGAGGCTACAGTCACTGAATGCCGCATAGATCTGCGGCTCAACTAATTCAGCACAGACAGGATAGCTACTTATGTATTAGGATATTTAATATCATGGTAATAAAATGGTGGCGAAGGTGTGGCTATTGGGGGAGGCTGGAGGCCACGTTAAAAAAAAAAAGTAGTAGTAGTAGTAGTAGTACCTTTTTGCCCCCCAGGTACACGATGTGCGTCAGTGACCTGTGCCCGGGTGGGCTAATCCTTGTAAGAAAAGATAGATAGTTAGATAGATAGATAGATAAGTGTGTGTAAGTTTTAGTGCCAATGTAAGTGTGTCATGCTTGGGATTCAAGTTTTTTATGCTCGTAAATCGTGTAGCAAGAGTAAACGTTTCGTGCCACTGACAACACCTCTTAGGGTGCAAGCATACCAACCCCCAAGTCTTCCGCCAGTTGGTACACCTGACTACACTACGATGACATAGTAACAACAAACGACGGTCGGGTACCACCATGGCCCATCTTGAAAAATTACAAAATTTTTGCTCCATTGTATTACGACCGCAGGGATACCACAGCATGGTGTACACTACGGCTGATCTTGCAATTGGCCCTAATTTTCATAGCCTAGGTGTACCGTAACAGAGACTAATGAATATATATGTAAAATTATCTGCCAAGGAAAGTATATGAAGTACTTTCCTTGGTACTGGGTAGGGGGGGAGGGGGTAGCAGTGGATGTGGGCTGATCAATGTTATAATATTACCACGAACTGCTATATTTAATGCTTAACCTCAACTAACAAAGTTTTACCTAACTATAACTTCCTGATGATAGTTTATA